>NC_135477.1:99532887-99832887 GCF_052094955.1 Ictidomys tridecemlineatus
CCATGGGAGTGTGGCAGATGAAGATGCTCATGGTGGCTAGGAAGTAAAAAGAGAGAAAGAGCATATGTGAATGAGAAGAAAAAGGAAAAGAGAACCATGTGAAAACCAAAAGGAGACCAATAAGTAGAGAAAAAGACCTAGGAGAGGGAGGAGGAGGGGAAAAGGGAAACACTGGGGAATGGCATTGGCCAAATTATATTGCTATATTGAATGCATGTACATATGTATAACAATAAATCCTACCATTATGTATAATTACAATGCAGCAATAAAAATATGGAAAAAAATAATGTCATGTCTGCTATAAAGACAGAGGTGGGGGAGAGCTGTTTGGATCCCAATATCTCCTATAAATACGTGTCCCCAATAATCTAACTTCTTTCCAGTAAACCCCATCTCTTAAAGCTTCTACCACCTCCCAACAATGCTATAGGTTGGGGACCAAGCTTTCTACACATGGACCTTTGGAGAAATCCAAGATCCTAACTTCCCTAGCATAGGGAAATGGATGAATAGAGACCATGACTTTAGAGAGATTATTATTAGCAGTCTGGAAAAAGCTGATAGTGATCTGTCTATGGACAGTGGCAGTGTAGGTGAAGAGAGAGAAATGAATGGATTCAAAAAATATTTGTAAGCTATAGTTGGCAGACCTAGGTGATTGAGTTGATTTAGAGGCAGAAAAAGAAAGTCATGGATGATTCTCAGATTTCTGGCATGGGCAACTGCACAGGCAGAGTGCCTAGAAAGAATTAACTAGCCTCTTGGGATTTATCTCATAAATTCACTTCTATTTCAGTGACAGAAAGTATTTTAGATATATACACATAGGGAACCTGACTCTCTCCAGAGCTCTCAGAACTAACTTTGGTGCAGATGAAAGATGAGCTGTAGGGAATTGAGATGTCACACGTGCCTTCTGACCGTAATATACAACTCTTTTTTTTTCCCTTGAATTCTGAGAAGAAAGAATACTTTTGTGCTATAAACTGGTAAATAATTGAACTTCAAATTTTCTGGCCAGTATGATCACTTTAAATCTATATAATTTAAATTTTAATGAATTAAATTAATGCTTCCTGTGTTAATTCTAATAAGGTTTATGTCCTTATCTCATGTTGTCTTACTACTCACAGACATACTACATGCAGTGATAGTCGACTATATCAAATATATAGTTGAATATCAATATATTATATATATATATATATATATATATATATATATAGAGAGAGAGAGAGAGAGAGAGAGAGAGAGAGAGAAAGAGAGAGAGAGAGAGAGAGACTCTGATGTTTCTGGTATATAAATTATTCCTTAGGATTAAGAAATTACTAGAAGCATCTTTTTGGAGTATTTAAAATTCAGTTGACAAAAATCTAACTCAAACTAGCACAAAAACCTTCAGAACAAGTAATTCTAGATACAAAGAATGTCACTAGGGTTCAGTCTTGGTCTGTGAGTTCCTTCTGGAGTTCTTTGTTATCTTCATTGTTGGGTAGGCTTTCTTCATGAAGCAGGGAAGGAAGTCACAGGCTGCTCTAAGCCTACAAGGTCCATCTGATTTGCCAGAGGAAGTGTGTTGTTTTCTCACCATGAAAACATGGATGACTACCTGAGCCATGTAGTCATCTCTGAACCAATCACTGTGGTCCTGATTGTCCCATCACCGTCACCTATTTGCCTTGGCCAGTCGACTGTGAATTTTCTCTACTACTGGTTTAATTTGTTCTCCATAATAAGAGAGAGATTTGATCCCAGAACTTATAGGAAGGTGGATGGGCATGAAAACCAACAAACAATAAATGTCTATTTCAGATTGGTAAATTAAGAAAGTGTGGAAATACCATAGAATGGTTTCAGTAAGAGCAGATGTAGAAATGAGAGTCTGGAAGATTAAACAAGAAACATAAACGTAAAATGAAGGAGAGGTAGTTTAGCAATTCTACAAATAAAATATGGAAAGACTTTAGTATATTGCTTGTGAATCCATAGGTGCCAATGATTTAAAAACAAGAAAATCACCTGTGGGCAGTGGCCCACCCCTGTAATCCTAGCAGCTCTAGAGGCTGAGGCAGGAGGATAATGAGTTCAAAGCCAGCCTCAGCAAAAGCAATGCACTAAGCCACTCAGTGAGACCCTGTTTCTAAATAAAATACAAAATAGGGCTGGGGATGTGGCTCAATGGTCAAGTACCCCTGAATTCAATCGCAAAAAAAAAAAAAAAAAAAAAAAAAAAACAAGGAAATTCAAGAATAAAAAGTATGTACAGAATCCAGAATGATAACTTAGATTTGCTGTTTTGCTACCCTTCAGTTAAATCCTTAAGCTGAGACTCCTGAGCTAATGAAAAAGACTGAAAATCAGTGGAAAGAATTCAGAGGAGTCCTACAAAGATAAGTAATGGAGAGAGAATAAAATTTAAAACCCAGAAGATATGTATAGACCACTTTGTCTCTACAGAATAAAACCTTCTGAGGAAGTTAAAAGATGGAAAATTATTGCAATAGTAAAGATAAATTTACCACTTTTAGATATATTTTTCTAATTCATAAAGAAGTGGGCATTTTTCTCTCTGCATCTCTACTCAAGATAAAACAATAAAAGAAATCTGGGAAGACACATGAAACACTTATACTACAGATAGAGAAATTCATTCTGAGAGTTAATAAGTATTGGAATGAGTTTTGAGCCTTCTCTGGGATCTTTCAAAATAGAATTTCTTATTGAGTTTGGCAGAAGGGGACAATGTACTGTTACAAGGTAGGGTGACGAGTTAGATGGTGAAAACCTTCATGCACAGAATCACATGCTGTATAAATTTGCTTCTTAGGAGCTGGAGCATAATGGACTTTGAAATATTTGTGGAGTGAATGTGTGGTGAGGTTACCTTGCATGTAAACTCGATTGTCAATCATCTGTGTATGAAATCCGAGGATCTACCAAATATTCCATTTATGTTGGTGTTGTCATCCTATATAGCAGACTCATAGGTAGCCAACCTTCTAGCTACTGTGTTTTCAGTGAATAGAAGCTTGATGTGCGATTCGTTTAAGTAAAAGATTATGACCATGTGATACTGCTACAATATCTAACTATCTACAACTTTTGGTCATCAGATTGTCTTCCACTATCATTATCACCAATAGAGAATTCAGTAATTATGAAAGACGGGGTTTATTAATATCATCAGTTAGAGTAAATTTTTAAAAAAAACACATGGTCACAACACCTTTATGAATAGACTTGGTATCAAATCCAGGTCAAATTGGAATTGAGCAAGAGTCTGGATTCAGCAAAGAAACTTAAGGACCTTCATCTACCCAACCTTCTCTTCTTCTCTGGTCATCTCATTATTATAAGTGATAACAAGACTGAAGCTGACCTATGTTAATTGACTCACACAGTATCAAACAACTTCTTGGTGACAGAAACTGAACTAGAACATATTTTAAAGCAGAAAATTGAAAAAAAAAAGCAGAAAATTGCTTGAAGCTAGAGGAGAGCTTTTAGAGACCATATCTTAACATGAATGCTAATTTCAGTTGGTCAGTACTATTACAACTTCCATGGCACCAAGAGACTTAGTGATTAACTCTTTTCTTTTACTTGATGCTTTGAAAACAGATTCAACACATGACATTAAACATGCTCAATATGTTGATTTTCTCACCTTTTCCTATAGATGAAGAAAGCATTTGATTTCATGGAAATTTAGGCAATAATGCTAAAATGAGTTATCCATTGGGAAGTAGTTTTAAAGAGGAAGAAAACTGGAAGTTATTTAAATGCTTCGCAGATATTTTAAACTTGAGACTCTTGGTTTGTTCTGCTGGTTTACCTGTGATTTAATTAAGCTATATGCCTCTAGCCCAGGAGAACATGCTAGCTCAGTTCAATCATGCCTTCTGGACATGAGGAGGCATGCCTGCACCTTGGAGATTCAGATGCTGCAAAGTGTAAGCAGGATACATTCACAGCTTTAGCCAATCACATTGCAGAGAGCTATCTTTAAATATTAAATCAGAATAATGTAATCTGAATAAAATTTCAGCATCATAAAACACGGCAGTCTTTAAAAAATAATGCCCTACACATTAGCAAACAATCTATGTCCTGTTTCTTTTATGCAGTTGTAAAATTTAGTATGTCAGAGCTTTAACAAACTCACCCTTGTAGACTCGTAAATGGGAGGCACCCTTGAATGCAGCCTCCATGATGGTTGTACATGTGACTGAGAATCCTGAAAGAGTTCACTGTGTTAACTCCAATTCTTTATTGAGATCTTTAAAACTTGATTTCTGGACTCTTTCTTTCTTTCCCAAGAGAACAAACAAGCTATAGTTTGAGCCAATAGAAACCCCAAGCATTTTTATTAATGTTTGCTCAGCAACAGTTTGAGCCTTGTATGGTTGCTGTATTCACAGTTCAGTGTATATCTGCAATTTCCTGTCCCCCATCTGGGAACACCAGATGTAACTCTTAAGAGAAGAGGCACCAAAGTTCCAGCTCTGTTTATTATTTTAAATGTAATCAAAGAAGTAAATCTGTAGTGTGTCCTTGGCTATAATACAGTAGAGTTGTCCCCATTTGGAACACAGATCCATTTGCGTTCACTTGCTTCTTGAAGAATCTCTTTTCCAGATACAGTTATATCAGATATTTTAGTGGTTCAAGTCCTTATGTCTTAATTTAAATATATGTATGTGTGTGTATGTGTATATGTATATGTAATGTGTGTATGTGTGTGTGTGTGTGTGTGTATATATATATATACACATACCTTTATCTTTTATATATATATATATACCTTTATCTCTAAATGGCGATAGTCTTCATGACTCTAAAAGTTCTTATTACAAGGTTTGTAAGGAGACTTACAACACACTTTTGCTCAGTGCCCAGCCCCACCACCCCATTTAGAAAGGCAGGTAGTGCAGTCTTTAGGGACAGATTCAAGCCAGATCCACTTCTTGGAGTCAGACTCAGAATTTGTCTCCTCCTAGGATTTAACCTTGAACCAGTTATTTAACCTCTTTGTGCCTTGGTTCACTTGTTTGTAAAATGGGAGTGATTATACTAGTAATTACCACTCAGAAGTATTGTGAGGATCAAATGACTCATTCCAAGTGACTACTGAACATAGTACTTTGTGCTGGGTAAGAAATCCCTTATGTGTTAGATATTTTTGTAAGTGTTCCTATCTCAAGCTTATGAAGTTGCTGTCCCTTCTATGAGAAATATTCTTTCAGGCCTTCAGAAAGGCATTTCCTGACCATCTTTTTCACTCTCTAATCGGTTGCTGTTTTATTTTTTATAGCTCTGACCACCACCCAGTATTATAGTTTGTATCTAGTTCATGTTTTAACTTTATTTCATTAAAAAGAATGTAATCTCAGTGAGGTCTTTTGTGTAGGGCTGTATCTCCAGAGTCTAGAACACTGTCTGGTTTATACATAGCAGGTATTCAACAAATACAAGATAAATGGATGAAGAAATTATTATAAAAGATATTTACGTTAGAATGCGTTTCAACAGATAGATGGATATTTCTATCAAAACTTTCTAGAGTACAAAATAATCACAGTTACTCCAGAATTAATCAGATCTTGGTTTTAGGCTATGCCTGTGAAGGATCGGAGAACACTAAGGTATACCCAACTCTGAAGAGTGATTAGCAACAAAACCCTGAACTGAGTTTAACTTCTCCAAATCAATTTTGTTTTCTTTATAAATGAAGTTAAACATATACTTAAAACAGGAAGAGAAAACGGTACACCTTTAAAGGACTGAAGTCATTTCTTCACAGACAAAAATGGCAAGTCTTTCCATCATTGATAAAGAGTCAGTTTTTTTTCAAGTAGTAATCAGTATCATTTTTTTCAGCATTAAATATTAGAAGTATTTTCTCACTTTCAATTTTGAATCATTCAATGATGAGCTGATGTCAAAGCTATTGCTTTGTTTTGGAACATACCACAGATAAAGTAGCCAAAAGCTCTTTTAATCTAACCAGGCTAAGTAAAGATGGGGATGTTAGAAAAATGGAAGACCTCTGAACCCACACCAGAATTGTACTTGCTTTGATATTATTATTTCAGTATTCTCAAATAAGAATAAATTGACTTTGCCTTTTAAATTTTCATTTATGTGCAGACTGGCAGTACCTTAAAGATAAAAGAACAAATGTTTCTAGAATCTTAATCATGTGCAATATGCTTAGCATTGAACAGAATATTAAAATGCACAAGCTGAAACCTTGTTTTTGAATAGCTTCGAAGTCTGGAGCAATAAGTCACAAAAGTCATAAGACACCAATACACATCAGCAAATCATTCTTTTCTACAGAAATTCAGATAAAAGAAGGATCACTATGGATGATCAAGTTCAGAGAAGGACTTGAGGAGAGGGTGAGGCTGTAACTGGGCATTACAGGAAAAAAAAAAAAGACATTTACTAGGTAGTTTGGAAGGAAGAGAGGGCAACCCATTCATGAAGCACAGGCAGCAAAGGAAATTTAAAAATATATAGTTCATTTTACTCACACTTACATAGGGGTCTTTGGGCCAGAAATAAAAGAAATCCACCCAAAAGTATCTGTAAAGATGGATGGTCTTGTAACGATACAGCAGGGTCTCATGGAAATTATAGGCAAAATACAGATGGTCTGTGGCCACATTGCTATTATTAAAATTCACTATAAGAAACACCACACTTTGACCTCCTCAGGCAAAATTTAGTGATTTGTTAGAGTAAAATAGTATTCATCTGAGAGTTCAAAGATCTGGATTGGAACTCAAGTTTCCTCACCTAAGAACTGTGGGCAACTTCCTTAGCAAATAGTTCCTCTGTTCTTACAACTGGGATGACATCTCCCCTGACTGTCTAAGAGGGTAGATAAGGTGTGTGTGTGTGTTTGTGTGTGTGTTTGTGTGTGTGTGTGTGTGTGTGTGTGTGTGAAACACTATAAGAATATGGTTGTAAGTTAATGTCACCTAAAAGGTTTAGTCCCTTACTAAGAAACTTACATGGAACCAAATGATAATCTCTGAGGTGTACTGATCTGATAAATAAGGCAATTTAGTTTAGCCTAGCGATCAAGATTTATTTGTTTGTTTGTTTTTATTTTGTTTTTGCATATGTCAGGATTCATGAAATCCTAACAATGCTATTTTGCTACTGAGTCTTTTTTTTTTTTTTGCGGGGGGGAAAAAAAAACCAGGATACATAACTAGTTTGAACCCAGGGATACATAACTAGTGAGCCACATCCCCAGTCCTTTTTATATTTTATTTAGAGCCAGGATCTCACTGAGTTGCTTAGGGCCTCATTAAGTTGCTGAGGCTGGCCTTGAACTCATGATCCTCCTGTCTCAGCCTCCCAAGCTGCTGGGATCACAGGCGAGCACCATGGGGCTGGGTTTTCTGGCCCATTCTTTATAATTCACTCAATGGAACAAGTTTCCTGCAACTAGATAAAACCTTGGCAAATGTCTTGAAAATTCTAATTACTCTTAGGAAATAGAAAGTCTTATGACTACTTTAAATCAGAGTCTTGATAAAATTATTTCAAACCCCAGTCCCATGGAATTGTCAAAGAGGCTAAATTTTATTTAGTTTCAACAACTATCTTTCCAGCAACAAGAACTTACTAAGGCATAAACTTTGCCAAGAGGGAAGTGGATGTGGTCAACTTCTTTTTCTTTGCTCCTTTTCACCTCTACTAACAAATCTTTAGTTCTGTCTCTCCAAAGCTGAAACACAGGGATCGAGGATAGAAATGGAGGCAGAAAATACTGGCATATTTATTTAATTGGTACTATCATAAATCGGCTGCCATCCTCTGGAAAGTTGCCTCTTATTTGCATCTAGTAATTCAGTAATACAGCCCCTCTTAGCTGAGGCCTTCAGATCCTTCTGGTAGGTTCTGTACCACAAGAACTAGTATTGTCTCATCCCAGCTTTCTCTTGCACAAGGCACCAGAAACAGCTATGTAACACTTTTACCCAGTAAACTTTTGAAGTGCAGGTTTTCTCAGCTCAGCCACCTTGTTTTCTAGCCTGGTACTAGAGTATTGCGCCAGGCTGAGCCAGGCTCTCTCATCTTTCAGATTTTCCAAATGGGAGTACCAAACTCTCCATCCCTCCCCCACACTCCAGGAGGCAGGTGTTTATGCTCCACAAGAAGCACAGCTGTAGCTTTCTCCTGTCTCTCTCACCCATCACACAAAACAAAATAAAATCTTCCTTTTTCTAATCTTTGACACTCTCCTTCCCTGACTGTAATTGTTTGACCCATGAAGCTCTTATATCAAACCTTGTCTCAGACACTGTTACACAAGTTTTTACAAAGCTGTCTGTCTTCTTACTTTGATATCTGATCCTTCAATGTCTTGACCAAAACTTCCAAATTGTAGCACCAAGATTTATCTACTTTTGTAAAAGTAATGGTTGTAAACTTATTTAATAAATAAAAGTCACAAAAAAGTTACAGCCTTCTTTGCCTCTTAAGTAGTTAGCCAGAACTAACAGAAGATTATTTCACTCTGGTTACTTTGCCTGCACTTTTATTAAACCACCTGCAGATAGATGATGATAACTGAATTATAATCAAGTTTTTCAAAAATTCAGGCTTGTTGGTATGGCTTTCACATTCAGCCAATGATTACAGCATATTCTAGATTTCCATTAAAAAAATAATAATACTATATTAAGACTACTGCGCTGAATCAATAGATAGTGATCCATGTTAGCAAAATACCTTTCAAAGAGAAGGATGGTTTAAAATTTTTAAAACAATCTCTAGGTAAGCTCTTAAACTCTTAAACACAGTTTACATGGCACAACAGTTTTATCCCCATAAACTTTCATGGTAAGTAATAAGTAAACTAATCTCAACTTGCTGTCTAGTTTGAAGTACATGGTAATACTACAACTCCCTTTACCAAACTCTTAAGAATATTTGGTAGCAAAAGAATATCAGAGGCAAATTGGGTCGGAGGGAGTCATGAGCTGACCTTTAAAAACCCTTGTAACATTTCTAAAAATATTTATAAAATATTCAAAGGCCTACTAACTTCAGGAAACACTGATATTTGTTGTATGCTCAATTTTAATAATAATAGTCTGTTAATCAATGTCTAGTCATTATTTATCCCAAGGTGATCATTTGAGATGATGGGGATGCATCACTTACAATGGAACTACAGCAGAAGTTGATTCTGCTAGGAGAGTGTGAAAACACATGAGTTGAAAGAAAACTTTCAGTTTTCTTTCATGTATTTTCACATACTTAGTGTTTCCTGTTTCCCAAGTGTGACTCAAAATTCATATGTTTATAATTGGATTTGTCAGACCAGTTCTCTATTTAAATGTATTGGCTGGTGATTTGGGATGTTTCCCTCATTCTTCTGAAGAATTTTTATGAAGTGGACTTTTCACACTTAGGACCTTAGGAAATTAATGTGTCACATTTTAAAAAAAGATCTATTTTTAGACTTTCTACATAGTAGTATACTTGGAATGTGGTAGTCCCTTTGGGATAAATAAGTGAAATATATAAGTAAATACATGCATATTATGCTGATTGGACATAACATGGACATAACATGTCCATAACATGGACACTTATTACCCTATATTTTAACTCAGAATTGTAACAAATATTATCACTGAGTGTAATTACTAAATAGCTTTTGTTAAAGTAGATACTGGGATTTAAGGAATAACTATATCTAATGCAATGGATTCAAATAAGGAAAAATGTCAATGTCAAATAAATTTCACATTCAAATCTCTGATGTCTCTTGGTTATTTTTGAAGGAAGAGTGCTTTAGGTGAATAAGAAACAAACTAAGCATAGTGAGAATAACAGTATAATATAGGAAGTTGCAAAACACCTCATACACATCCACAGGCTCACCAGCGACTCAGATAGTACTCCTCATGAGTCATGTGCTGACCTACCAGGGAGAATCCCAGATGTCCTCCTCCAGATCTTGCTGATAAAGAGCTAGGAAAATAATTACCTGTACCTATTTGCGTAGTATGGTAACAGTTAAGGTCTCTTAAGTTTGAGAAATAAAGTGGTAGGACTTTTTCCCAATTGGGTGAGGTCTCCCTTGAGTGCTGTCTCAGCATTTCAGGACCCACATTAGTCTGTCTGGGGCAACCACACATTGGTAAAGACACTGGTGTATGAGTTCTCCTATTGTTCTGAAAAGGGCGTCTGTGATCTAGCTCATCGATTCAGTCATAGGAAATCTCAAATCTCACTTAGCCTCTAAATAAGGAACTTTATGACTCTCTGACCTCTCACCTGAGATTAACAATTCACAGCACTTCATAAAGACCCATTTCATTTTTTTGTCATGGCATTATCACTGTCCAGTGTAGCCTAGAATTATTTGTGTGCTTTTTCATGTTTTCTGTCTCTCAGAAATCTATGCCAGATTCCAATTGTGTTCTAAGAGGAAACTTGACTTTTTTAAAGTCCTTCTATCATCTTATATCAAGATAAGTTTAGATTAAACAGAATTAAAATAAGCAGTATCCACTAGAATGTGGGCTCCAGAAGGATCTGAATCTTCTAACCCTGGAGCCTTGAGTAGTCTCTGTCCTATATTAGATGCTAAATAAATATTCATCAAATGAAAGAGTGGAGATAAAAATGCTTGCCTTGTGGATTTATCATGAGGATTAGATGAAGGATTTCTTGCAAAAGTGCCTAGTAGAATACCTAGCATGAGACATAGAATCCAAATATCTTGAGAGGCCCCATATGGCACCCAGATATGCCAAACTTGACTTTTAAATGTATGGACTTCAACACATCCACTGGGAAATACTGATTTTATGCAAGTTTTAAATATATTTGACTTTTGAAATTTATGTTTAGCATCCTTTGTTTGTGAACATGAACTTTTTACAATGATGAAAGTCTCATTATGATTTCATTAGCAATCCATCTTATGTTTGGTTCCTCAAAACTTATTTCATGTAAAAGATGAAAAACTATCATACGCATTTTGGTGGCAATGGCTTTTTTCATTTCTTTCTTTATTGGGGCAGAGGTCAGAGTCTAACTATGTTGCTTATACTAACCCCAAACTTCTGAGCTCAAGAAATCCTCCTGCTTCGTCTCCTGAGTAACTGGAACTACAGGCTCATACCACTATGCCCAGCTGATTCTTAACCATTGTATCTCCTCAAAGATTGAGAATTACCCATAACTTTATTTGACCAGTTTCTTAATACTATTTATTTGATAATGGTTAGACTATAGAATGAACTCCCAAGTCTGTCTGCCTTGCTTTTTCTTTTCTTCTGTTTTTCTTCTCTCTTTCTGCCTTTTTCTTTCTCCCTCCTTCCCTCCCTTCATTCCTTCCTTCCTCTCTCTTCTCCACCCCATCCTCTTTCTTCTTCTTCTTCCTCCTCCTCCTCCTCCTCCTCCTCCTCCTCCTCCTCCTCCTCCTCCTCCTCCTCCTCCTCCTCCTCCTCCTCCTCCTCCTCCTCCTCCTCCTCCTCCTCCTCCTCCTCCTCCTCTTCTTCTTCTTCTTCTTCTTCTTCTTCTTCTTCTTCTTTCTTCTTCTTCTTCTCTCTCTCTCTCTCTCTCTCTCTCTCTCTCTCTCTCTCTCTCTCCCTCTCCCTCCCTCCCTCCCTCCCTCCCTCTCTCTCTTTAATTTTACATCAAGGAAAGCCAGAGGCAGAGCATCACTTGGATTTCCAAGCAAGTACATACACATGTTAACATCAGTTCCTCTACCCTGAGTTTTTATAAGAATTTTTAAAAGTGAGTTAGCAAGATTAAGGTATCTGATTTTAGTGTGTATGATAGCCATGGTAGCCTCTATATATTCTTGAACTCTTCTCCTTAAAAAACATGCAGTTTATAATGTAATTTTCTAGAATTGTATTTTGATTGCATTTGTTGAATGGGTTGTGGTGCTTTGAGCTATTTTGTTAACAGCATTGAAAAAGAAGAAACTCTGCTATGCTTCTTTGTAAGATATCACCTGTAGGATTGTCAGGATAATCTACTTTTAGACCTAACATTTTAAATGCTTTATGTTGTGTTTAAGATATTTATGTCAGACTTCAGTTATAGATTAGGAAATGTTTTTTATTTATCCATACTGGACAAATTTAGAATGAAAAGACAGGAAAAAAAATAACATCAAACGCTTCTTCTGCCCTGGAAAATTTTGCTTCATCAATATTCCTGTTTACTACTTTAATCCAGGATTAGTGCTTTCTTATATCATTAAGTATTGATTCATTATGGGCTAATAAAGGCAAGTGGAATTTTTCAGGGATGGTGAGTTCTTTTACCTCTGTGGCACTTCCCAAGGTCCTCTACTCAGCTTTGATCTATGATTCATGTTTTGTCATTTTCATGGGGTTGAAGAGTCCTGGGAAGGGAGCAGTGGTTCAGGAACTCTTCCAGATGTAACTGTGATTAGATTCTAGAATGTCAAATTCTTTTGAAATTCTCATATGGTGGCTTTCGTGAGCTTTCCTCCTCAATTATCCTTCACAAGGACTTTATTGGAGGGGTACCTGTTTTTCTCTGTGGTCCCTTTTTCTAAAATTAGTAAAATACACAGTTCTTGTAAATCTCTGAACCAGTCAAGCCTGTATTTTAATTCTATGTGTTTATTAGTTCTTGTCCCTGCCTCTAGTATCGGACACATACACATATCCTTGACCTTGAAAGTTTTATGGCCCCAGAGAAACAAAGATTAATCATAATTATAATCTTCCTGAAAATCTCGCCACGCTTCCCTTCCCTTTATAAGAACACAGATGATTCCTGAACCAACAGGAAACAAAGTTGAGAAGTTTTTGAGCATTGCCCTTTTTTTTTTGCTATTGTCCCAGAAAGGGAATAGAGCTCTCCCAAGACTGTACAAGCCATTTGTTAAAGTAACAGATGTCCTCATTCTTGACAAACATTATTCCACTTCTCTTGCATGCAGTAACTCACTTATTCCTTTGTGATTTTCCCCACTCTCAGGTAGCTTTTCTGTCAGTCAATACACTGCACCAAAGTGCTGTCCAGAGTGAGGATGTCCTACACTCTGTACTCTGGTCTCCCCAGGTCAGGAGGCATGTCTTGCCCATCACAGTATAACCAGAGCAAGGCAGAGAGTAGACACATAGCCATTGCTTAATAAATACAAATTAAGCAAATGAATAGACGTCACACAAACACCAGCATTGGGTTTTACATTAATGTAAGATCAAGAACTTTGTCCACTATATGATGGAGTAACTATGATGCTGTCATGTTGAAAAGAGTTGTGCTTTTCCTGAACAGGGTGTGTGTATGTGTGTGTGTGTGTGTGTGTGTGTGTGTGTGTGTGTCCTAGAGACAGAGAGAGAGAACCAAAACAGCTACAAATGAGAACGAACTAGGATGAACATATAGACCATTTTTAGCAAACAGCATTTTTTTATCACTCTTAGTTTCATCTTGGTTTATTTTTTCTTTGCCTAATTTCTCTCATATTAAAATTATTTTGGGGGCTGGGGAAGTGGCTCAAGCGGTAGTGCGCTCACCTGGCATGTGTGCGGCCCGGCTTCGATCCTCAGCACCACATACAGACAAAGATATTGTGTCTGCCAAATACTAAAAAAAATAAACATTAAAATTCTCTCTCTCTCTCCCTCTCTCTCCCTCTCTCTCACTCTTTCTTTTAAAAAAATTATTTTTATGTTGCACAAATGTCTTTATAAACTAGTTAAAACATATTAAGGAACACCAGTTAAACTTTAGTAGTTTATAGAAATAACAAAGGAAGATCCAGTACCCCTTTGCTGAAGAGGAAAGTTGGGGGAAAAAACAATAAGGATGTTAATTACTGTTGCCCAGATATTGAAATAACATGGAAGGCACCTGTCTTTGTAAGTTTGAGCTACCATTTTAAAAATGCTCTTGACTGGTGAATACAGACATTTGTGTCTCACAGTTTTGAAGTCTTTGGGGAGTCCAAGATCAAGGTAAGGGCAGGTATTTAGTCTGGCAAGGACTCTCTTCCTACTTTATAGACAGCTGTCTTCCTGCTGTAACCTTGCATGCTAGAGAGAGCAAAGCAGCTCTCTGGGGTCTTTTATTAGGGAACTAATTCCTTTGAAGTGCTCTGTCTTCATGACCTAATCACTTTCCAAAGGCTTTACCTTCTAATAGTGTCACCTTGGGGGTTAAGGTTTTGATATATAATTTTGGAAAAATACACTATTTAAACAGTGCCAGAGCTTATAACAATGCTTGCCTTAACTGCCAATGAATATGTCTTCAGAATCCAAGTATAATAACTGTGAAAATAACAGCTTAGTCATAATGGAGGAAGACACTGAGCTTTTATATGCTCCTCTGTCCTTCAAAACAGCAACCACAGAGAACACCTGTAAGTAAGCATTCCAGAGCCCAACTTGAAGATTAACCTTTCTGTGGCTTTAAATCTGTGAATTACTGTAGACAATTTTGATTACCTTGGAAGAACCAGACAGAGATTTACACATTTTTTTCACATTTGTTGTGATACCAGGGATTGAATCCAAGGAGGTGCAGTTGTTGCCCAAAGTGGTCTTGAACTTGCAATTCTCCTGCTTTATCCTCTTAAGTAGCTCGGATTACAGGTATACACCAATGTACCAAGTTTTGACACATATTTTAAAGGGATGTGTGTGTCCCTTGTTTTTGAATGACTGAACATTGACCCAGGACTTTCACATTTAAGTTGCTACTGTGGTAGCTCTGAAGGAAATGCTTGCTCTTCTGAGAAATAGCAGCAGGGTTAGGGTTAGTGATGACTTTGCAATAGGATCTCTGACAAGCTTGCTGTTGAAAAAAAAATACTAACTATTTGAGTATCACATGAAATGGAATATGAATACAGTTATGTGCCACACATGGTTAGAAATTGTATTATTTGAGCAAAGTAATTAAACCAATTCACATACTTAGATTTTCCATCCTTTATTATTTATCACATGTACTATAATTTGACTTTCTCATATATCCCTCACCAAAAAAAAAACTTTTGAAAAAAAGTAAAAAAAATGTTCAAATGTTACAAACAAGTCTTAGGAGGTTCAGGGAGGTAACTTCACTCATGCCAGTCATAGAACTATTCAACATCAGTGCTGGGGTTCAAAGCCAGGCACATTGTTCAGTGTCCACATCTGTAAGTACTCGCTTTCTCACTCTGGTTATGTGAAACCATCATGCTCTTTCTATCTTAAATTCAGAATGTCTCAGGCCGTAGTGGGCTTTGGTGTATATCCACCATTACCAACCCCAGTTCAATCAGTCTCTGTTCCTGTTGATGGCAGGCAGTGTTATCTTCAAGCAAGCATTAGATCCAGTGGAGATGGTTCTTCCTGACTCCCATCCTGACACCTAAGTACTAATCTTCCACACAAATCATGAAAAGCTTCCCTGACATTGGCAAAAATTTGTGATAATATAAAAGTACATGATACCCTCTCAGGTGGCTTGCAAATCATACTCCTGAATTTTTTAATTATCTGCGTGTTTTTTAAATTATTTCAGTTTTTTAGGTCATGCAACTTTTATTTGAAGAAAGTTAGATGAAAGAAAAAACTAGTATAACATCATAAAGGGAAGTTTTTGAAGACTACTCAGCCCAGCATTAACATTAAGAAGTTTGGCAATAATTTAAAAAGTTAAGAACTTTAGCCAATTTTTTTTTTACTGAATACTAGATCATGATACTTTTTGAAAATGTAAAGAATTCAGAAAGTTAATAAGGAGACAGTCCCCTCTTTTTTAAAGCAGATTTTTGGACTATTTCTCAGAAATTAATGTTCTTCTGCCGTTACCATTTCATTTCACTGCCTTGAAATCCTGTTGTTGAAACTACAGGACTTGAAAATAACAGGAACATCCTGTTGACAGAAATAAATTCCTTATGATAAAATATTGCTCAACAGAAGCCAAATTTTTTTTAGAGACAGGGAAGGAGCATTAGTGGGAGGGGGGCTTATGAGTGCCAGAATACCAGTTTGGATTTGTTGCTATTTCCTTCTATCTTTGCCATCTCTCTAACTGAATGAAATGTATTGTATGGATTTTTATATTTTGAAAACATTTTAATGTGTCATTAAAAACTTTCATGGGAGGAACAAGCATGGTCTATGTTGCAGGGTTATTGCTAGTGAGTATTACGCTCAGAAATGTGCATGTTCAGTGTTTATGCTATGATTTATTCCATTGTCCCCTAGCCCTTAAGAATTCATATACAAAGTAAAATAAAATACTTGGAATACTTCCTTTAAAGGATTTTTTATTATCAGCAGAATTTGGTCCCTGAAAACCTTTTAGACTATTTTTCCATTGAGTCTGATCTGTGCTTTGGAGACCATTACAGCACTGGTCTGAGTTTAGCACTGGGCAGGCATCCGGGGTCCTTGTGTCATCCCCCACAAAGCAAGAAGGAGTCTAGGATGACTTGTTCTATTTCTATCACTTCTAATTGTAAGATTCTACAAAGAATTTTTTTTTAACTAAGATGAGGAAATGCTGTTGTTTTTCCAGAGGGTAGCTCAGGGTGATGGGTAGATTCACAACATCCTGCTTTCTGATAGTCAACACTTGGATCCATCCAGGATACAGGCTCCAAGAGGCTAGAAAACACTTGCTCTTATAGAAAGCCATCAGGTACTTGGCCTTTCTCATCCACACCCTTTTCCATCTCTAGTGGTTTTAGGCCACGGGGGTGGAGGAGAGGAGGGGACAGCAGTGTGGCAGGTGAAAACCATCAGTTCAAATCCCTAGTGATATCTGTGAACTGATGGATCAATCCACTTCTGCTGACACATCTGGTCAGGCTGGTTCATCAGCCTATGGTGGTGTGACCATGGCAGTCTGGTCTTCCTTGAGTCAAATGGTCCATAACTAATTCAAAATTTTGACTCGTAGCCAGGTTTCAACACTGATTTTGCAGAAATGCATGTGAGTCATGGGGAAAAGCAGTGAAAGGAAAGATTTCCTCCTTTGCCTCATGCAGAGATGTTATGGACACAGGCAAATAATCTTATTTGCATGACTGAGAAACATAGCATCTGCTGATTGGTAAGAATGAAGGGGCTGGACATCCCTTCTATGAGAGCCACAGCCAAGGAGCCCCAGCAAACTTTCAGACTGCCAGCTAATGATTGGCTCACAGCAGCCCCAGCAACATCTAGCTGATTGGCTCCTCTGTGGTGATGCTCATTGGGCTGTTTCCCTGCCCTTTCAGACCACAGAGCTGCTCATTGGGGACTATTTTGGCTCCGCCCACATGACCCAGCGAATCGGCCTCAAGAGCAGGAGGATTGTGGGAGGTGGAGAGGCTTGTGGTGGGGAGAGAGGCTTGTGGGAAGCCAGTGGTGGCAGTTGAGCTCTGGAGGTTTTTCCTGAGGAGCTGTTTTGTTTGGCGTGTGTGGTTCTAAAAATAAAGTTACTTTCTTTTGACAAGTGGCTCCTGATTGTGCCCAGCCAGACTGCGGCAAAGTCTTCACTGGCTGCCCCAGTTGAAAGATTAATTGGACACAACTATTCAGCAATTCCCTTACATACAAACAAATGTGATGAATATTCACACTTCAGCCTGCTATTTGGCATCTTCTTTTACTTTGAATACAGATTAAATCTAGTATGTACATAAGAGGATTTTGGTTTAGTCAGAGATGATCATAATAACCATATTTATCTCTATCTTTTATTGAATATCTACAGCTCTGATCCATGATCTTTACCTAAATTGACTCGTTTTTTATTACACTCCTCTGAGGTAGATGCTGTTGTTCTCCCATTTTGTATTTTGGGAAACTGAAGTATAAAGAAGCTAAATATTGGTCCAAATTATAAAGTCAATAGAGATGAGCCTGGTGTTATTCCAAATAATCTGGCTCCAGAGTCTCCATTCTTAACACTATGGTTTTGTAAGTAAATTATCTTAATTAATCATTAAGAGCTTCTACCCACTCTGCCCTTGCCTGCACCTTTTACCAGTATCAGCAACATCATTTTTCTTTTGAGAAACTTCTTCACACAAATCATGACGGAGACTGCATGATATTTGTTTATCTGGTTTCCAGCTTGAAACTTGGAGCTTTAAAAATGTTACTTCTGTATCTGCATGATCTAAGCTTTAAGATTTTAAAGCTTCAAGGAAAATGAAATGTACTGTTTTCCCCTTAAAACTAAGAATTTCCCATAAAGTGGATAAAAGTTTGGCCTCTATCTCCTTTAGTTCCAGTTTTACTTTTCTTTTTTGAAATTAATCCATGATGTCTATCTCAAGTTTTCCCCAGGCATTTGGCTCATTTTTCTTAACCTTTTAAACATTTACTAGATATCGCTCATATATTGTCAGTGTGTTATTGGAGTTTTATAATGTTCTCTCATTGTTACCTTATGTTTTTCTTGTTCCAGGACATTTTAAGGAAGGAGTTAGGAACTAAACATTTCTTAAGTTTCCTGCTATAAGTGTAACATTGCAGAGCATACAAAAATGACAAGTAATTAGCCATTAATAGTATCATTGGGGTCTGGTTATAGCTCAGCTGAGCTGGTTATAGCTCAGCAGGAGAGTACTTGCTTCCCACATGTGAGGCACAGGGTTCGATCCCCAGCACCACATAAAAATAAAGAAAGATGTATTGTGTCCACCTTAAAAAAAAGTCTTTAAAAAAATAGTATCATCATCAATCAGCTCTAGAAACCACATATTGAGCATATTAAGAGCATTCAGATATCTTAGAATGCATTTTTGATGTACAACCACTGTTCAGCAAATATTTGTTCAATAAAACATTAATGAAGGAAATTTAAGAGAACATAAAATAGATAGAAATACATCCCAAGTTCATGGATTGGAAGAATTATTAATGTTAACATGTCCATACTACCAAAAAAATCTATAGATTCATGGAACTCCATTAAAATAACAATGACATTCTTCCCAGAAATGGAAAAACAATCCTAAAATATGCAAAGACCCTGAGTAGCCAAATCAGTCTCTAGAAAAAATGAACAAACTGGAGGCATCATACTACCTTACTTCTAAATATACTACAAAGCAATAATGACCAAAATAGCATGGCATTGGCAGAAAAACAAATATATAAACCAATCGAATAGAATGGAGAGACGCAAATAACCCTACATATTTACAGCCAATTATGTCTTGACAGAAGCACCTATTAACACTTGGACATAAGGTGTCCCCCAAAAGCTCATGTAGGAATGTTCAGTGGGGAAATGATGATGAGAGCTGTAACCTCATCAGTGGATTAATCCCTTTGATGGATTAATAATCTGAGTGGATTATTAGATGGTAGTAATTGATGGATTACTGTAGGTAGGTGAGGTGTGACTGGAGGAAGTTGGTCACTGGGTGCATTTCCTTAGATTATATTTGTCCCTGGCTCCTTCTCCCCTACCCCTTTTTCCCTCCTTCTCCTCTCCTTCCTGGCTACCATGATCTGAGAAACCTTTCTCCACCATTCCCTTTCACCCTTCTACTTCATTTTCAGCCTAGAGCAATGGAGTCAGCCAAACATGGACTTCACCCCTGAAATCATGAACCCCAAATGAACTTTTTCTCAGGTTATTCTTATTGGGTATTTTGGCCACAGCAACAAAAAGCTGACTAACATAGCACCAAAACCACACATTTGGGAAATGCACCTTTTTCAATAAGTGGTGCTGAGAAGGCTCGATATCCACATGCAGAGTAATGAAACCAAACCCCTCTCTTATCATATGAGACCCACAACTATGAAACTACCTGAAGAAAACAGGAGAAACACTACAAGATGTTGGTCTGGGCAAGAATTTTGGGGACAGGACCTGAGAAGCACAGGCACTAAAAACAAAAATAGACATACGGGATTATATCCAACTAAAAATATTCTTTTCTGCACAGCAAAGGAGACAATCAAAAAAGTGGAGAGACATTGTGTGCAATGAACGAAAATATTTTCGAATAATATTCAGAATATATACGGAACTCCAAATGTTCAATAGCATCATTATCATCATCAACTTCTTCATCAAATAATCTAATTAGAAGATTGACAAAAACCTGAATAGACTTTTCTCAAAGGAATACATACGAATAAATGTTAAACATGTATATGAAAAGATGTTCAACATAACTATCAGGGAAATGAAAATCAAAACCACAATGAGAAATCATTTTACCTCAAACTGGCTACTGAAAAGACAAGAAATCACAACAAGGCTGTGTAGAACAGAAACATACAATGTTAATGGTAATGTAAATTAATATATCTATTACAGGAAACAGAAAAAAAACCTCAAAATAGAATCCCCATATGGTCCAGCAATCTCACTACTGAGCTATAAATACCAAGGAAATTAAATCAGTATGTTAAAGAGGTGCTTCCGTGTTTGTTGTAGCACTATTCGTGATTTGCAAGATTGTATTCATCCTGTGTGTTTGACAATAGATGAATAGATAAAGAAAATAGAATGTTACACAGCCAAAAAAAATAGGTGCATTTCTGTCAATTGTAGCAACCTGGGTAGAACTGAAGGACATTCCATAAAATAAATATGCCAGGCACAGAAAGACAAATCCACATGATCTCACTCATGTGGAATATGGAAAAGTTAATCTCCTAGAAGTTGACAGTAGAATGGTGGTTACCAGAACCTGGAGAGTAAAAACCTTCTTCACCGGAGAGAAGAGGCAGGTTGGTGGGGTGGTTGGTCAATGACTGCAAATGTACAACAGGAGGAAAGAAGGTTTGTTGCTCTGTAGTACAGTTAGGTAAACGTAGTTAACAATGCTGCATATTTCTAAATAGCTAGAACAGAGGTTTATTGAATGCTTCTACCACAAAGAAATGGTTACTGTATATATTAGTCAGCTTTTTATCACTCTTAAGAAAGATATCAGAAATAGGCTGATGATGAAGAAAAGAGTAGTATTTACCTATCACATCATAGTCCAAAGAGCACAGTGCAGGACCACCCTTTGACTACTTCGCCTCATTGTGGGTAACAGTGGTGGGAACACCTGTGGGACAAGAAGATTCTATCTGGAGCATGAAAACAGAGGGAGCTGGGTGAGACCAGCTTGCTCCTTTTATAGCAACCCTGTCTTAAGATCTCAAAAGGTCACATGTGAAGTCCCTCGTGCTCCTAATAACCCTTGGAGCTCCCACTAGGAACCACCTCTTAAAGGTTCCATCAAATGTCAATGCAGCCACTTTGAGGACCAAACCTCCAATCACAGTGGGCCTTGGAGGATGTCTGAACCTTATGCAATCTTTAGCCATGGAGAATGGATATGGTCATTACCCTGGATTGATCATTACTTGAGTATTTAAACACCACATTATATCCCACAAATATGAGCAATTATCACATCAATAAACTTTTTATAATTCAGCCTAAGAGGATTGAAATGGGCTCAGCAATAGAGTTACTAGAGTTGAGACATAACTCTATGATCTACAATGAGATAATGACCTTAAAATAATTGACTTTTAACCTCACTTACTCACACTTTTGTTTCAATGGTTAAATGTCCTTACTGTATTCAGACACTATGCTTAAATTTTACTTAGAGTTTGAGGAAGTATATAGTATATTTTACATAGAGGATGACTAACTTCAATGAACAATTTCTTAATGATTTTTTGGAGGGGTTCTGGGGATTGAACTCAAGGGCACTAAACTACTGAGACATATCCCCAGCCCTATTTTGTATTTTATTTAGAGAAAAGGTCTCACTGGGTTGCTTAGCACCTCACTTTTGCTGAGCCTGGCTTTGAACTTATGATCCTTCTGCCTCAGTTTCCCAAGCCACTGGGATTACAGTTATGCATCACCACACTTGGCTTAATGATGCTATCATTTAAGAGCACCAGTTATTGCAATCTGATATAAATTTCCACATGAAGATAGAAGGTTCAAAGGTGTGACTGAGTGCTGAACATTGCAAGGAATATTAAAGAAGTAATCCAGAGGAATCTATAGACCTAATTTCCAGGGCAATTAGGCCATGGAGAATGGATGTGGTAATTACCCTGTAATGTGGCCACTGTTCTGCAAAATATGGTAAATAATTAAGAGTTGAATTACCCTTCTACAAAACCATTTTTGCCCCTTTGAGAAATTATCACTGTGCTATAAAGATTTTCTGCCCCTCAAACCCTATATCCTCAATAGAGTATACTCTGGTAACACTCTCATAAGCAGAGAACTATACTTCCTTTATCACATTTATCATGGTATGTAAATGAAGCATACACAAGATTATTATAAGAATATTTGGGAGGGATCACTTCAAAGCCTACAAACTTTTTCATCAAGAAAAGGAAATATGATTTATGCTAACAGCCAAGCATGGTGGTGCATGCCTGTAATCCCAGAAGCTAGGGAGGCTGAGACAGGAGGATAGCAAGTTCAAAGTCAGCCTCAGCAACTTAGCCAGCCTCTGAGCAACTTAGCAAGACCATGTCTCAAAGTAAAAAATAAAACAAGGCTGGAGATGTGGCTCAGTGGTTAAAGCCCCTGGGTTAAATCCCTGGTATCAAAAAAAAGTATGCTAACATGTCATGTGAACCCCAATTTTTCTAAGCTATTAATGTTTTGAGTTTGTGGAAATGTCATTTTTAAAAAACATGAAGGATAAAAATAGCTTCTATATAAAAATTTTTTAAATAAAATTAAAATAAATAATTGTGTCTATAACATTAATGAAAGATATGCACCCTGTCTGCAAAATGAGCACTGCAACTTCACAGTTATATTTGGATACCCGTTGTCCACCAGTGCTGTCAATGAAGTCACATAGCGTAAAGAGGGTGCAGAGGACATCAGTAAATTCTTGTAATCTAATAATTATCTCTGTAAATGTATTTTTTGTAAAAATTTATAAAAACCTATAATTTTACCACCCTCAGGAACAAGGAGAGGTATGATTATAAAAATGTTTAAGCCATCTTCTTAGAGGCTAGGTGAGAAAGAAGAGAGGCAGGATACCTTTGAATGCCCTAAGACAATGACATTTTCTAATACTAATTTGTTTTTTGTTTTCATTTTGGTTTGGTTTTGTCTTTGTTTTTTTGTTTTTGTTTTTGTTTTGTTTTGTTTTGTTTTGTTTTTGGTACCTGGGATTATCTCAGGGGTACTCAACCACTGAGTCGTATCTCCAGCCCTATTTTGTATTTTATTTAGAGACAGAGTCTCACTGAGTTGTTAAGTGCCTTGCTTTTGCTGAGGCTGGCTTTGAACTCAAGATCATCTGGCCTCAGCTTCCTGAGCCACTGGGATTACAGGCATGTGTCACTGCACCTGACCAATTTGGTTTTATAAGAGAAAACAGAGCATTAGTGCATGCAAACAATAACATATCAGCTTAATCTTATTCTGATGACATGCTAAAGGGGTTCAATTCACTGGAACCTAGAGTGAAGTTGGCAAGCTGGGTCTAACAGATAGATTTTAACAGTATCATCAAATTGTTCAGGGAACAGGCTGCTCAGACTTAGGTTTCTTGGGGAAAAATTATTTGGTGTATCATGATTTGAAGACTTGTTTTCATCATTCCTATTAATTCTTTCCAGTCTATTATTTATCTTTGGAGTTATCTGTAAATATAGTTTGCCTTTTTTAATGAATATGGGCAACTCTGTCTTATTCACCAGGAACTAATTATATATAATATATGATGGTATTTTAATGCATATAACTGCTTCAAAATTTTAGGTAGTTTAATAGTCAATGAATTAAAATATGTTCTTTTTTAACTTGATGAAATAATATTGCTGTTTTATCCACATTTTTCTTTCCTTAATCCTTCCAAATAATATGAACATATGAGTACATATTAAGTATTTTAAAATGAGCTTGATTGTCTGTTGACTTTTTTCTGAGGCAGCTGTCAATGTTTAGAGTTAGTAACCCTAACCACAGTGCAAAGTAAGCTCTTAAACAGGTAGACATGGAAAAGCCTGCTGCATCTCAAGAGTGACGTCTTTTAACAAACAGTTGTGTGCTCACTCTCAGAGATCTCTATCACTTGCTCCCCACCATTGGTTTAACTACGGCCATTATATTGCATATAAAATACCACTGAAGTTACTTCAAGTTCAGGAGGGGAGGGCTATAGAAGTGTGCCACAGCAATTCCTGTGGATATTCAAAGCAGGAAATTAGGTACCTTTGACCTCAGAGGACCTGGAATTAGAAGCTGGAAACCAAAGTTATACTCTGTCTTTCAGGGACCACAGAGTTTGTCACTTCTGGGATGTTGTGAACATCTGAACTCTCCTCCTACCCCTTCCCTGCTTTCTTTATCCATTTATTTTTCCTGAACATTCATTGTGTATTTACTCCAATATGGCCATTTTTGCATTCTAGTGAAAAACTGGTGACTCTCTATGTTAAATTCTCAATAGGAAAAAAAAAAAAAAAAAAAAAAAAAAACCTGATTGTCTCAGCTTCATTTCTAGAGCAGAGTCCCAAGTTGTAAGTTAGGGGCAAGCGAGAAGAATGGCTTCTTTGGGTCAGGCATGCATCTCAGGGCTGGTCATCTGTGCATGGGGGTGTAAAGATAAAGATAAAGATACACATATTGCACTCACAAGCATAGGAACTTTCTTCTTCAAAAGTTGTTTTGATGCATCAGAAGTGAATTTGCCCCTCTCATCCATATCCACTGTACTCCAGCACTCACCTTCTCACCTTGTCCTGCCACTCTGTAATCTGTTGGGTTCTCTCTCTTTATTATAAGCTCTTTTTTTTCTTAAGCTTGACATTCAGATTGCTCATCTTGACTTCTAAATATCTTCAGTCTCTGCCTCTCTTTATCATTTTTCTCCTGCTGTTTTTCTTTCCCTCTGGTTCTTCAGGCTGCCAGGACTGTCATGTGCTCTGAAACCTCTGGGTCTGGTTCTTCCTGGTATTACACAGTCACTGCCAAAGGGATGTGAGGATTAATTTGTGAATTATGTCCTGAGTGTGTGCTAGCAGAGAGCTTCTCAGACTTTTACTCTACATAGGGAACACCTGGGGATGTTGTGAAAGCAGGTTCTGATTCCTGAATGAGCGTATGGTGGGGTGTAAGGTTCTGTGTTTTTAACAGCTTCCAGGTATCGCTGGTGATTCTAATGGAAGAACACTACAACTGCAAGTAGGGCATTTATTGTAATTAAGATCTTCCTGACAGAAGGGACCACGTCTAGGGCACCTTTTGGCTTTGGACTGATCTGGCTTTACATGAAATACAAGGTTGTCTACACATATTTTTTCAAGTGAATGGTTTTCAAAGATTGTTAAAAATCAATGAAATAATTAAACATTTCTTATGGATCTGATTGTGCAAAGCCCTTAAGAAATATAGAGAAGGGCTGGGGATGTGGCTCAAGCGGTAACGTGCTCACCTGGCATGTGTGGGGCACTGGGTTCGATCCTCAGCACCACATAAAATAAAATAAAGATGTTGTGTCCACTGAAAACTGAAAAATAAACATTTAAAAAATTCTCTCTCCTCTCTCTCTCTCTTAAAAAAAAAGAAAAGAAATATAGAGAAAATATTATAGCCCCTGTCCACAAGGAGAACACGAGCACATTCACCACTAACTCTAATGTATCTTTACTGGAACTGTGGGGCTCATTTTAGAATTGTAGAAGTGGCAGTGAAAGCAAATGAGCCTGTTCATACTACAAGCAATTTGACTTTTTATAATATAAGTGGCATTTTCTCCACATACACAATAAAGCTAATAGGATTATTATGTTTGTGTGTAATAATGCATGTAAGAATTATTTTATTCAGCTTAGGAAAGTACTGTATATAGTTTTCCTCCATCCTAAGTCCACAACTATCTTTATATTCCATTTCACTTTTTGGAGCTTATCTGCCCTTTGATTTTAATATTATTTTTGTTTAAAGTTTAGACTTGGAGAAAAGTGCATTTTAGAATTCAGTTGGATCCTCTTGGTATGAAAATTGTTGTATCCTCTACAACACAAAGAGAGAGGAATATATTTTCCTATGTTGCAGGTGGTTAAGCTCAAACCTATTTTCTTCTTATTGAGTCTTCATAAATGTGTTGTTTTTTTAAAAAGTTAGTGTATTTATAGGGTTTCTCTAAGCCTCTTCTGTCACTTTGGATGGACCAGGAAATACATATATACATGCAAATACATGCACACATATATACATAGATTCACAGGTGAACCTGTGTTGAAAAAGAGCATCATTTTTAGAAAGAAAGTTGGGCATGCAAGTAAAGGAGTATTGAACCCATACTATTGGCTTATGATTTCCCAGTCTTAGTTATAAATTTTATTTATAAAGGATAACCATCTACATAAAGAATAATATCTGTATGCTTCAACGAATAAAACCAATAAAAGGTATATTATATATTCTACACAGAGTAGAAATTAGTTTTCAATAAATAATGATCAATGCTTTATTGACCATACCTTAAGTAAATTTGTAGACTGAAACAGACCATTTGCATTACTCTCCAAGTTAAGAAGGATATCAACATGAGTTTGCAGGTGGAAAGGAAAAAGCTGGTTTGAAACAAAATATGTATCTTTTGATGATGACTACACCTATCGTGAAAAAAATACAAAGTTGTTATCCCAGCAGAGGTTGGCAAAAGGAGCCTGTGAGTCACAGCTAGTACCACTGACTATCGAGAACTACTTACAAAGAAGACCTTGAAAACAAACATTTATTAGTATATCATTACCTATGTCCTTTTAAATTACCTATGAAACACAGATGGAACCCAGCTGCCTGGATTTCTTCAAGTCTTCCAGCCTGCCAGGGTCAACTTGTGGTTTAAAATATAACTTAAATGAATCCAAATCACAACCTCCTGTACAGGGAGTTCCCAGCACACAGCCTGGGGCTTTTAGGGATTGTAAGTGGAGTTTAGGACTCTCAAGAGGATGCCTCAGCTTCTGAGCACCTTCTTAGGCTGATTTCATACAGAAGTAAAGAAACTGAAATATGCTCATGCCACCCACATAAAATGTATAAAAATCAAGTTAGGTAATGTGAATGAAAACATTTCAGTAAGGATAAAGTGATACTGAGGGGAGGTAATAATCTTACTAAATTAGAAAGTGACCTAAGACATTGTGAATGTTCTGAGGGAACACTTGGAAGAGGGAGAACTGAAGGTCGTGAGACAGCGCTGACTTGTTTCATCTGGGTAAAAATAGAGAAAAGAATGAAGTCCTGACAAGATTTTGAAACATTGGCATTGTCTGTGGGTAGTAATAAGGGGAAAAAAATTACCTACTCAAGTTTAAAAGGGAACAGCAAAACTTAGTCATGTGATTACAGAAACTCAGAAGAGCATCCAAAACCAGAGAGAGAAGAGTCACCAGAGTCCTTTGAAGCTGGATGAGCTGGTGATTCCAAGGAACACAATCTCCTTGCTCTTTTATAAGAAAGCAAATCCTCATGGTCTTTGTCTCCTCTTCTGGGGTCTGCCAGATCTGTTCCTGAAGCAGTGAGTGCCAGCACGTTAATCAACTCCTTCCACAGTCCTGGTGTGTGCATAGCATTCAGTCTACTCATTTCTCACATTTGGTTTTTCCAAGAATTTGTTCCCAGCCTTAGTTCAGAAACTAGTCTATCCATCCACAGTTTCCTAAGGCACCATATCACATTCAAGTGATCTAATCCTCAAAACTACCTGTATGCACCACTTATTTGGTTGGACTGGAGGAAATTCCCCCAAGGGTAGGATCTAGTTCATTTATCTTAGACACTTTTAAATATATGTGGTAAATTTTATTATATACCAGTAGAAATCCCATTCAGGCAATGTTGCTAAGAAAATTGGAAAAATGCCCATTAGTTTTAAAGGAAATGTTAAGTGAGAATTTAAAATAAGAAGGTGTTAAGAATATGAGCTATAATTTGGGGATGTGCAATGACATGGCTTGTTCCACCTACTTTCCATGGACTGAATTTCCAGAGTAGACAGCCTTGTCTGTTATGGGTACTTGTGATTTAACCCTTTTAGCTAGCCTTACCTCATTTGCAAATGTTAGTGTCTCAGAAGTGAAAAAGACTAAGGGAGAATATAAAAGACAAGTAGTTTTTGTTCAAGAGAGATGGGTGGAGGCACAACTGGATAGGTGTGGGCAATGGGGAGGGCCCTGCAATATTACTGTGACTTAGGTAAGAAGGAAAGCAAAAGGGGCTGCCAACAAGACCAGCATGCTGTGGGACCAAAGCCCTGATCCTTTGTGATCTGACCCACATTATGTGGATGATGAAGTTAGGGGAGTCTCAGTGGTCCACTCCTCATGAGAAGTCATGGTCTCTATAGAAATAGAGAAAAGGGCAATAGTCAGGATCAGGTAATTTTCCTGCATCTCTTTCTGAATGAATGATCCATGTCATCATACAAGTTAAGAGGACTTTAAAGGAGATTTTTAAGAGTAATAGAACCCAGGGAATTCCGTTTTCTTCCTGAGAGGTACTGTGGACATACCTGATTACTTCCAGCCCCCTGCATGTCCACTTTGTCTATTATGTTCTTTAACGAAGATGGTGAATTGTTATCTGAATATAGCGTTCCAAGAATTTTTCTCCAAGGTAAAGGAAAATGTTAGGCAAGTTCTTCAAATACAAAAGTGAGCCTCTCCAGTTGGTGGCCAAAGGGGAGTGTGGGTGTTGGAAAATCATACCTATGCCTTAGCATTCTGGACAAATCTTTATACAACTAGAACAAGTCACAGTAGGTTTAATAATCATCCACGAATTGAATTGAGATGACATTTTTCAAGGCAAAACATAAGGCAGCGTGTTCCTCCATTAGTCTCTGAATTCATCTAAGCAGCTTTAGGCCAGTCTGTCTGTAAATCCATCATTCAGATGAAAAAAAAAATCATTTAAAGCCACTGTACAAAATAATGTATAAGCAATATGAACACTGTTTGTAAGGCAGAAATACATTTAATATCAAGGCCATTAGTGTTTGTCTGTTTTATTTAATCATGGTCTTTTTATCTAAAAGAAACAGGCCTTACTGCATACAGGTGAGTGTTCAGGGAAGGATTCAGGCTTTGTGTTGTCCAAATTAAATTCTAAAACCAGGAAATTCATCATTCTGACATCCCTTTGCAGATGTGCAGTATGTTTTGAAGTATCTGTTAAGATGAGTCTTGTTTACACAAAGAATACATTTTACAGGTCATGTTAATTGGAAGTGATATCTGAGTAAGGCCTTTAGCAATGTATCTCAGTTTAAATGTAAAATTGAGGCACTATTTTCCCACGTGAATGGGCATTTCTCTGATTACCTGTATTTTGGATCTTGAGATTTTCCTTTAAATAGGTTATATGTTCTTTTTCTTGAGTTTTCTTCAAAGTCCAATGTTTATGGCTGTATTATAATATAGGCTTACAGATATTATGTATCAAAAATGGAGAAGATTTGGGGGAAAAATAGAAGACATATTGTTTTCTATTATGATTTCTTATAATTAATTTATAGCCTTGTAACTTTTAAGAAGTAAGTCTTATATAAGAATACATATCGGGGGCTGGGGATGTGGCTCAAGCGGTAGCGCACTCTCCTGGCATGCGTGCGGCCCGGGGTTCGATCCTCAGCACCACATACCAACAAAGATGTTGTGTCCACCGAGAACTAAAAAATAAATACTAAAAATTCTCTCTCTCTCTCTCTCTCTCTCTCTCTCCTCTCTCACTCTCTCTTTTAAAAAAAAAAAGAATACATATCTCAAACGCACAGTTTTAGATGATGATAACCAATTTAACAGCAAGAATTTTGTGGGAGATTCTAGTAAAGAACAAGAGGATGATATGACCCATTAGTAAATATTTCCAGTTGAATCTCTAAAACTATTTTTCTGGTTATTATACTGTAACCAAATTATATACTTAGATACTGTAAAGTTTACTTTGGACTCTGTTGTTCTATGTAAACTCCAGGAATAACAGATACAATGGCACAGCATATAGCTTCTAAATGGAAAATAACCTTCATTTTTGAGAGACCAAAGGAATCTTAGGGAAATGTATAGCTGGGAAATGACAAAACTGCCATCTGCTCAAAAGCTAGGATTGTGAATGTGACAGAGTGGAGCCCTGGAATCCTCAGATTTGCCTTTAAAGAATACTTTCTCTCGAGCTGGGGCTGTAGCTCAGTGGCAGAGGGCTTATCTAGCATGTGTGAGGTACTGGGTTTGATCTTTAGCACCACACAAAAATAACTAAACAAATAAAGGCATGTTGTCCATCTACAACTATAAAAAAAAATTAAAAAAGAATATTTTCTCTGCAGCCCAAGGGACATTTAGGTCAAGAAGATGAAGTTGGCAAAGCCAGGCAAAGAAATGCTTTATGATTAGCTCCCTAGCAGTTCCATGACCCTTCATCCTTTATTTCCTGAATTGGACTTATGCCAGGAGGAGGAGTCCAAAAGGGTAGGGGGAAAGAAGATGAGGAGATAGAGAAAGTAAGAGGATTGAAAGAAGAAGGAGGAAGGAAGGAGAAGAGAGGAGCCATAGCCTAGTACCTTCTATGCAGAAGCAGCCACAGCCCTTGGAGCCATAGAAACCTGATCAGGCTTGACAGGACACAGTAACTCCACAATCAGCCCCATGACCTGAAACCCTAATGGTATTCTTCTTTATTTGAGGTTAGATGGAGGGAGGCAATAGAAATGAGCCCTGGACTCTCCCTGGAAAACATGGACTAATTTGAAACATAAGCTGGATGTGACCAAATCAATGATTCTCAAAGTGTGTTCTAAGGAACATGAGTCCTATCATAAGGCCCCTAAGAGAAAGAGAAAGGAAGGGACCCATTTTTTCATGTAAGTCCAGAAACAGCAGGTTACACAAACTTGACTAGATGCTTTTGTAAATAAATTCAGTCAATCTTCACAGCTGATTTCTGTTGCAAATACTCTTATACTTCTTATTTAAAGATGAGTGAAGGTGTAGAAAGGTTAAGAAATACAGCAAAAGTCACTCATTATTTAAGATGTGGTGCTGGAATTCAGTGCCAATCTGATTCCAGAGTCCAGGTATGATGACTATATGACTTCCTACAGTCTTTTTAAATGCAGATCTGTACCCTGAATCTCTGAGATATATACAATGTACATCTCTCACTCTTATTTGACCATAATCTTTTTTGAAGTTTTCTGAGCTTCTCACGAACTTCCATAGAACCTACTTCGTGAAGCCATGGGTAGATTTCAGCAGGTAGCCTCTTGTCTAACAAAGCTTTAATTTGGCCACCATCTAGATACAAAGAGCTAGTATAAGTGAAGTGACACATTCTGAATTGAAAAAAAAAAAAAGTTTATATTGAAGTTGTCTGAGCTCTTTCTTCCCTACTGTCTTCCAGATGTTTCATTCCAAACATCTACGCAGCCCTGTTTACCGCGGCCCTTGTTCCTTTGATGTGCCTGGTGGTGGTGTTCGTGGTGTTCATCCACGCCTACCAGGTGAAGCCACAGTGGAAAGCCTACGACGATGTATTCAGAGGGAGAACCAACGCTGCAGGTTTGAAAAGAACTCTATTTGCATTTTGGAGATAGGAGTTTTTCAGTAGTGGGAAAATGTCAGTGAATATTTTTTAATAAAAAAAAAAACAGAAAAATGTTAGGCTCAGCTTTTAGCTCTTAAGGCTTAAACTAAGCCTTACCTCCCCAGTGTCTCCTGCTTCTGGTGCTTCTGACATCTCTTTCTTCAGGGCTGGCCTGCTGCTGTCAAGTTTTGTCCTAAAGGTATTAAGGTCCATGTGAATGATTCACACAGACTGGGAGCCGCTTCTCAAGCTTTCCTCAACTCATGCAATAATAATCTGCACTCAGCTTGTGAAACCAATTTATTTCCTGGAGATTTTGAGACTTCTTCACAGTTGAACAAACCTCCACGATGCTTGCGAGCACTATATTCTGCATGTGGCGCTCTGATTGTGCTGACAGATGTTTAAAAACATATGTAATCAGACAGCTTCCTAAGTGACTACACATGTCCGGTTACTTAAGAGTGCAAGTCTTTCCAGCTCAAATTGGCTTTCACTGCAGTTCATTTTTTCCCTTTGAATCACACTGAACACAGGTTTTTATGATCTGGTTCTTTTTTTGTTGTTGTTGTCGTTAGATTCTAGTCTCCTGGGAATTTTCTTAACTAGGAACAATAACCACACACCTACAGACAAAAACTCTCACTGAAGTGTTGTGTGAGTCATCAAGATACAGCATTGAAGATCCCTCTTAGGCCCATGATCTTCTCTTTTCTAAGCTTTTACAGATCTGAAGTCAAATGAATGGCAGTCTTAGAGGAATTATTCACATTTTAAGTGCCTGTCACATTTAAGCAGGATAGCACATAGGAAATCTCTAAAACAGTGCCTAATATATTAAAAAGGACTCAATAGATATTGTCACTTATAAGGTGACACTTTAACATTAAAAAAAAAAAAGTCTTCTAATTCCTGAACTGGATCAGGAAGGTGCAAAAAAAATTTACTAATACGATGAAGAAAAGAGACTTTCTGATTAGTTTGTGTGGTGGTTTTAAGATATTAGTATCTAGATACCTCTTCTCTATTTTCTCTCATTCCACATGTGATCATTATGTAGGGAGAAATATTATTTAAAATTATGAGTAATCTTAAATTCCTCAATAAAAATGATTTATAATGTAGAAATACTACTTTTTTATGGTGAAGAGTATTGGGGATCTAATCCAGGAGTATTTTACCACTGAGCTACATCCCTAAAGCTTTTTTATTTTTTATTTTTAGACAGGTTTCACTAAATTATTTAGGTCCTCACTAAGTTGCTGAGACTAGCTTTGAAATTGCAATCCTCTTGCTTCAGCCTCCTGAGTCCTAATTTTTAAGCTTTTATCCAAAAGCTGCACTTTATTCAACTTAGATTTATTTTATTGAAACAGATGTTATTTTTTTGGAAAGAAAAGTTGTTGTTTTTTCTTTCCTTAAATGATAAGTTTTGTTTAGTTTGTTTATTTATTTATAATAATAGTGGCCAGTGTTTGCGTATTATCAATGGGGGGCAAACACAATGAGTTAATCTTTGCAGACCTAAATCACTCCATACACCTCTTGGATATGATCCATCACTGATGTAATAAATAAAACTATACTCTAATTATCTGAAAAGCAGCCCTCAAGCATTCATCATAATGCTAAAAGTCCCATCACAATTCTATCTCAAGTAGGGAGTCCTCTCTTGAAATGAAATATTAATAGAAATATTGCTTTGTTGTTGTTTTTCAGATATTAAGTTATTTCTAATTCCCCTATTCCTGTGATAATTCAGTTCAATAGTTGAGATAATACTTGGACTCTGATTAGTCTCTCTCTTTCTAATCTTTTTCTTCACCATTTTTCGATCTCAGAGGTCATACTTCAAAAATATGAAGTGAATACTTTCACTTCACTGTAGTCAAACAAGGTCTTCCTCATTGCCCAAAGTAGAAGTCTAGACTCTTAGCTCTTAAGAGTCCCCACAGATCTCCCCTGTTAGTCACTGTTTATTCTGCATCCTGACATTGCCAATCTATTTATTCTTTTCCTAAAATCACCTGCCATGTCTCTCACATAAGGAGGCCTCTACTTTGAGTATCTCATGATAAGTTGATAGCCCCTATGTGCTCAGTGAAAGGGGAGCATGAGGATGGATGAGAGAACTGGAAGGGGCTTCTCACCCTCCCATAGTCTTCATTAACTCCCCAAAGCTGTTCAAAATATCCTGTAATCTAAGTAAAAATTGTGTGATTGATAAGGTAGTTCCCATTGGCCTCATGCGCTTCTCTTACAGAAATTCCCAAAGGTCTCAATATTCTAACTTGTCTGTGAAGCCTTTGGAATTGCCTCTTACAGAATTGCTGCAGATTGGAATTACCTGTTTCCTCTTTCATGACCTTAAAGTATTTACTCCTAGTGTCATAGCACTTGTCATAGAACTGAATGGTGACTTGTTTAGGTTTAGGTGTGTATGTTGATTTCTTTACTAAATAGGTCAATTAATATTGACTATTCATCTTTATATCTCTAGGGCCTTGCAGAGTGCTCAGTGGATAACAGAAACATAATTAATGTTTATTGAAAAAATGACTAAATTAATGATCATAAATATGCCATAACATGTGTGGGGCACTGGGTTCTATCCTTAACACCGCATAAAAAATAAATAAATAAAACAAAGATATTGTTTCCATCTACAATTATATATATATATATTTTTTTTTTTTAATAAAAAGAAAAAGAGGAATTGTTAGGCCCGGCACGATTACACACACCTGTAATCCCAGAGGCTCTGGAGGCTGAAGCAGGAGGATTGTGAGTTCAAAACTAGCCTAAGCAAAAGTGAGGGGCTAAGCAACTCAGTGAGACCCCGTCTCTAAATCAAATACAAAATAGGGCTTGGGATGCAGCTCAGTGGTCAAGTGCCCCTGAGTTCAATAGAACAGTACTCCCCCCAAAAAGAGGAACCATTATATATTTTATCAAAATGAAATGATTTCTCTTATTGATCTATTTGTAGATAGCCCCTTGAACGTCTTGACAATTAGTACTATTTTTTTCTTTTTCCATGATTTTTTGTTTCCCAAAACTATGTGTTCAACTTTGACCTTGGACTGACCTTTTCATACTGTATGTGTAAACTACTCTAAGTAATCTTCATTTAAATAGGCCCCACTTACCTCAATCCAAAATTTCCAGGAACAAAATTTTCATCTACACTAATCAGGAGTACTTGACACTGTTTGAATCTCGCTAAATTTTATTGCACTGACCTGTAAAATATCCCATCAGAATGGCATGGTAAATAAATTCATGCTTTGCCTTCTGCTCTGCTCTATATACATAACAGTTCAAAATAACAAAACAAAAGAGTATTAAAAAGATGAAGATCTCAATGCATTAAAAAATAGAACAGAAACATAAAAAGTGAGCTGGCTGATGTTCTGTGGGGCCAGAATCAGGTAGATGTAGAAGAATCCCAAATGCTATGATGGTAAAATGGAAGCTAAAAGCCCCTAACCCATGACAGACTTGAGCAATAGATGCTGCATGGAAAGAAAGGAGCTGCTGCAGAAGCTTGGGAAGGCTTAAAGGAATCTAGCAGGAGAAGACGAACAACACATCTAATTAAGAATCAGGGCCAAGTGTTCAGAGTTCACACCATATCTACCCATCCATGATGTCACCATGGAGACAGAAGGCCCAAGACATTAAAATGGTCCTCTTTTTTGGACTGTCAGCCCAAGAAGGCCTGAGAGGAGGCAAAAACAAAACCTTTCAATAGAAAGGTAGCCAGAGAGAAAAATCAGAGAAAAAGAAAAGGAGCAAATGCTTTCTACTCAAGATTATTTGCAATCTAGAAGTCTCCAAAACAGAAGGAAAACTAACAAGGAAGCTAAAATCAAAAAGTCAATTAAATCCACAAGCATTTCACAAAGCAGAGGGATCCATAAGTAATTTTGAATAAACATGCTAGAATTCTAAAAAATATGAAGCAGGAAAGAGCAAACTGGCCCAATAACCCACTCACCTAATTGTTTCTCCATTGTATTTATTTACTTTTCAAAACTTTTATCAAGAAACAATTTACATGCCATAAAGTTCCTCTGTTTAAACTGCACAGTTTGATGGCTTTTTAGTATGTTTACATGGTTGTGTAACTATCACTATAGTCTACTTTTAGAGCATTTTCAATATCCCAGAAAGAAATGTCATACCTATCAGTAATCACTTACCAATTCCTCCACTTATCTGAACCCTAAGCAACCACCAGTTCAACCTTCTCTCTCTAGAAGTGTCTGTTCCCAACACTTTGCAGAGTAAAATCTCAGAAAATGTGGTTTTATGCATCTTTCACTTAGCCTAACCTCTTCAAGGCTCATCAGTGTTGTAACATATGTCAAAATCTGGTTTCTTTACATTGTCAAATAATATTTCACTCTATGGATATAAAACTCTTAATCAGTTAATGGGTATTTGGTTTGTTTTCTATTTTTAGATTTTACAAATAACACTGAAAAGAACATTTATATTCAGGATTTTATAATGACTTTTTAAATTTTTCTCTTGGGTATATGTGGCAGTACAATTGCTGCCACATATTAACATTATGCTTGACTATCTGAGGATCTGCCAAACTATTTTCTGAAATGTGTGCCATTACCTGTTCTTGTTTGTTTGTTTGTTTGTGACAAGGATGGTCTCAAACTTTCAGGCTTAAGTGATCTTCCCACCTCAGCCTTTTGAGTGCAGGGATTACAGGCCAGCAGCATTGCACCTGGCTAGAGGTCTATTTTTTAAATAAAGTTTTTTTTTTAATTAACCCAGCCATGCCCATCTGTGTATATATTATCTATGGCTGCTTTCACAATGCTAAGTTGAGTACAGAGAGTATGTGGCCTGTAGAATCTAACAATAATTAGTATCTGGATCTTAACAGAAAAAGTTGGACAATGAACCCCTGGAAAAAAAAGTATAATATATTCCTTTAAAAAGCATATAAACACACAACAAAACCAAAAATAAGTATGAGCAAATGAAGATGGACAAATATGAATGTAAAATAATTTCAGAAACAAAGGCAATGTAAAATACACTATTGAAATTTTAAAATATTTTAATATTTGAGATAAACTCTGGGTGAGACAGAGAAGAGGGAATTAATGAGTGACTTTAAAAAGATACAGTTGAGGAATTCACAAAGGAAGTATACAAAAAAGGAAAAACATGAAAACAAATCCAAAAGCATAATAATAAATAGATTATCAGGAGAAAAGAACTGGGGAATGTTGGAAAAGCATGATTTGAAGAGATAATGGTTGAGAATTTTCCAGAATTAAAGAAAACATTGTAACTACACATTAAATGCTATACTCATAAAAGGAGGGGATATTGATGAAACATTGAGCATATTAGCATAATATTAAGTACATTTTGAAAGCTCCATGTCTATAGTTTTGGAAATATGCATAGGAAGCAACTTTTCTTTGCTTCTAATATTGTACCCTATTATGATAAGTGGCACAAGCCCCAGTCAGGAGCTTAGAGTCTGCGGTGTAAGCAGATGCAGCTCAGTTTTCTGACAACCAAGCTTCAAAGGCAACTCACAGCCTTGTACCCAGAGCCTCTACTCTTGCCTGCTTGTTTTATGCCTCCTTGTACACTTAGCACCTGAGGAGTGCAGTTCTAATGTGTCTCAAGCACATCCAGCTTAGTTCTCTGCAGTTCCAAGAATGCAACATAATCCTTCTCATAAAGCACTTTATTTATATGGCTGATAGTTTAATTGTATTTTCCCTTCATTCTTGTACTAGATGAGCATTTGTAGACCATCAGAAAGTATTATGAGAACTGCATTTTCTATAAGTAAATTAAGAATAAAAGTCAAGTCCTCTTTCTTATAAAAATTCAATTTCCTATACAATTTATGCTATATTTTAAGTATTTTTTTCAGAAATTGTCAAGAGTTTGAAGTTATTTATATATCATTTTTAACAATAAATGAGGTGCATTTTGAGAAAGAAGGTTCAATTTAATCTCTGTGGCCAAGGTGAGTTTTTTTAATTAATAAGCAAAATGATTATGATTATTTCCTTACCTAGAGCTTTAGGTTTGATGAGCAGGTACAGTTAGTTAACACCAGGAACCAAAATATTTTAACTGAAGAGCTTACATAAAAAAAAAAATTTTAGGCCCAGAATCTTCCATAATTTCTGTAGAATTATTCTCCAAACTGATCCTGTTCTATGCAGATTAAATATGCATGAAAACAGGCAACTTCCCCAACATTTGTCTGTTGGTCTTAATGAATACAAGTAGCAATATCTTATGGTCTACATTTTGAGTGATATTTTTGCTTCTGACATCCCTTAATTTCAGAATTTAAATAAACTCAGTGAAATCCAAGAGAAAAACAAGGAAAGAGCTCCTAGGAAATGGAAGGCACTCAGTGCTATACATGTCCCCCACCTCATTCTCTTCTGTCTCTGGGCATGACTTGGGACAGCATTAATAGCTTGGCTTTGGGGCACCTCACTGCTATGAACTGAATGATTGAAGGTCAGTGGCTTCTAGTGAGATTCATTAGCTGCCTCCTCCCTTTAGTGGGTTGGATACACCAGAAAGATGAGTCATGATAAAGGTATACTAAGCTAAATTTCAGTGTCTCACACAGCATTTTAAACAAAGCCTATAATTTTCAGGTATAGTTAGTTTTGATCTCTGGCAATGATAAGCTTGTCTCTCCTTTTAGACTCATTAGAATTTGCTGACTCCTTTCTGATTCATCAGCCAGTTCTTATGTGAGGGATGATTCATGGACCGGGAAGAAAATTAATTTGAATAAAAAGAGGAAGTAGGTGATTACAAATCCCTTTGTTATAAAAATCCCACACATAGATTTAAATATGATGTTTAAAAATGGAAAGGTGGTTTGATCCAGTTGACCACGGGTAATGTGAACCTGACACATTCAAAATCTCCAGGTGTTATATTGGCCACTTCTCTTACCTGGAAGCATTTTTTTGATGATTAGTGCTTCCATTTCTTGTGAAGTTCCATTTCTGCATCCTGAAAGAGAACAATTCTAGTAAATTAAATCAGGATTCCATTGCTAGTATAAAAACTATTGAAAGCTTGTTATAATGAATATTACAAAGTTTCATCCATTACAACTTAAAGCTGAGTGACATTTTTACTCCTGACATTGTAAAATTTTCAAATCGAGTTCCAATAAACCCAATGAAATTCAAAAGAAAAAGAAAAAAGAGGAAGAGCCCCTAATAAATGAAATATATGGTGTTATATTCTCCAAAGATTACTGCCATAATATAGGTCCCTTCTTTTAAGACATGGAGGCTAATCTTCACATCAAGGGGTGGGTTCTACTTGTCCTCTTTTGACACCTGGGCTGACTTTGATCTTGCTTAGGTAAGTATAATGTGAGGGAAGTTATGTTGTCTCATAATGGGTCTGTCGTTCAGAGGACCAGCTATTTCAACTTCCTTTGTCTTGGAAGTCAGCCACCACATATGTCCAATATCACTCTTGATTGACCACAGTACAGAAATCCCAAACTGATCATGAGGAACAGAAATTCAGAGAGATGTATTAAGTCAACCTGTAGTTGCTTCAGTCAGCCCAATCTGATTTCAGATATGTGAGCAAAGAAACCTTCTTATAGGTTCCAGCCCCAGTAGATACCACATAGAGCAGAAAGGCTACCTTGTCCAGTTGCAGGACTGTGACAGATAATAATTTGCACTCATTTAATTTTGCACTTTTTTAACATATAATCAATAGCTAGAACTCTCTGGTTCTAGAACCCTCATTTTTCCCACATCAAAGTTGTAAGTACGTCAGTGTCATCTTAAATATTATTGCTTATAGAAATGTTCATGGTTTATAAATAAAACTGGGAAAATGAGACTTTTTTCCCAAAGCACAACCGAGGCTTCTGCTAATGCAGAGTTGAATTGTTATTACCTAGTAGTAGTACGTGCTTGAATGAGATCCAGGATGACCAACATAACAGGTTTCACATGTCCTTGGCAGCAAGCTGCTTGTTTGCAGTCTCCTCCCAATTTTATTGCTGAAAAGAAAATATAAAAACAATGCCTAGAGACCTAAGGAAAACCGCAGACCTTTTGCTATACAATAAACAGTCTCTGTGAGCAGTCTTCCCATCCTTTGCCTGAACTGGTGGGAATAATCCAAATATTTCAAGATACATTATGGATATTCATCCTCTGAGTAGAGTTATATCTGTGCCCTCAATCTTCAAAGATTTGAATCAAAAATGCTTGAACCTATAGATGATATGTTGTTACTATTTGTTTTCTGAAGACATTTGGGATTTGATAGAACAGGTTTGGAAATGTAGCTCAATGGTAGAGCACCTGCCAAGCATGTTGTGAGCTCTGGATTTAATCTCCAGCACTGAATAAAACAAAACTCCTAGAACAATAACATCAGTGGTTTCTGAAGGCTGTGCACATCCATTTGAAGAGTAAAAGATAAAATCATAGAGTTGAAAGTTTAAATTTCTGATGAAGCCCCTGATTTCTACATGTAACCAGAGAAGAAAAAGGACTGAAGAACTGTGTCTTTCTAGAACTCAAGTTTCCTGATTTTTACATCAGTGACTGACTTTTCCCTACTCTCAGTTGAATACTGATGACTGGCAACAGAGGTAGTTCCCCCTTCAACCTATTTCAATACTAACCTGTTAGATTTAATCCACATTTATTTTCTAGTTAGGCAAAGAGCATAACACATATTTGTGGGCTGCATTTGCATGTAAGTAACAGGCAGGAATTTACTTGGATCCTGATTGTCCATGTCATTCATGGTCATTATCATCATCATCATCTCCATCACCTCCATCACTAACTACTGATACTTCCCATATGCCAGACATTGTGCTGAGAAGTTTGTATATACATGTTTTTTCATAATTTTTACATGTAGCCTATGAAACAGGTATTATCATTACTCTAATCATTCAAAAAAAATGGGAAGTACAAGGCTTAGAAAAGTTCCACATTTATGACACTGTTGATCGTGCAGTTGGGCTGAGAAGCAGACGTAACTCACAAGCTCTCCAGAGCCACCACTGCTGCCAGCACCAACGCTTGACCCTAGCCATTCTGGTACCGAGACTCATCTATAATCACAACACATAAACATTAATCTTGGAGAACTTTAATTCCATCAAAATAATTATTAGCTTCTATTACCCCGAAAGAACTTGAAGGAGTCTGGGCTGTAAAATTATGTCCTCATCTTCTACTTCAGCCTGTGTTATCCAAGGAAGATTGTCCACTGTTTTTCTGGAAATGAAACATCCCTAGGCTTTCTCACTATTCTTATAGGTAATGCAGGTGTTATAATATACTTAATTTTATATGATTGTTTGGAGGATGAAATACTAATTCACATAAAGTACTTAATATACTCCCTGGAACTTGCCAAGCATTCAATATGTGTTGGTATTTTATTAGCATGACAGCTATTTAAATGTGTCCTTGGTACAGAATGCAGATATATACATAACTCCCTCCTTCTATACTCTTTCTAAATATTTCTCATATATCCCCCTCCTTTTCTTTCTTCATGATGATGCCTAGTTTTCTAGTGAGCTCTGGCTGCTACACAAAATATCATAGTATAGATGTCTTGAATAACAGACTATTTTTCACAGTTCTTAGGGCTTGAAGTCCAAGACCAAGGTGCCAGCTGATTTAGGTGAGGACCCATGTGTTTGTCAGCTTTATGTTTCTGTGATCAAAATACCTGACAAGAAAAACTTAGAGGAGGGGAAGTTCATGTTGGCTCAAGGTTTCAGAGATTTAGTCTATGGTTGGCCAGGTCCACAGCTTTGGCCCCAAGATGAGGTGGAGCATCGTGCTGAAGGTTTTGTCAAAGAAAAGATGCTTGGTTCATGGTGGGGTCAGGAAGCAAGCGAAGGGAAGATGCATCTTTCCAAGGCAAGCCCCGAGGGACCCAATTCCTCAAGCCAGACCCCATCTGCCTACAAGTTAACACCCAGCCAGTCCATTCAAATTAGGATGAACTGATTAGGTTATGTTCTCATAAACTAATTATTTCACTTATGAACATTTCTGCATTGACACAGGAGCTTTTGGGGGATAGCACGTATCCATAACCACCCTCTTTGCAATGTAGCTATCTTCTCACTGGGCCCTCACATGGCATGGAGAGAGATTCTTCTCATATCCCTTCTTGTAATATCACTAATTCCTTCATGATGCCTCCACCATTGTGATCTAATGGGGCCTTCTGAAGGCCCCAACTGAAATCCTCATAGTTGGAATCAAGGCTTTAACATATAAGTCTAAGGGGTCAAGGACACAGTCCAGTCCAAAGCACCTGAGTTATTTCACCAGTCATCTCAGGCTATTGCCACTCTCTAGAGACTAATATTTCTGGATTCACATCTCTCTCCACTCCATACTAAAGGATTCTGAAAGGCACAACTGATTATGTCATTTAAATCATTCCATGATAATCCTTAGACTATAGGATAAAAGAAAATTTCTACTATTTCACCATATAAACTCTATATGCCCTAGCCATACGTACCTGATGCTGTTACCTAAAAGTAACATGACTAAGTCTAGACTTAGCATACTCAATTGAGTATATCATTTATGCTGGTGAAAGAATGGAATTGGATCAAGTTTCTTTCTTTCTTTCTTTCTTTGGGAAGGGAGGATAGTACTGAGGATTGAACTCAGGGACACTCAGCCACATCCTCAACCCTATTTTTTATTTTTATTTAGAGACAGGGTCTCACTGAGTTGCTTAGCACCTCATTGCTGAAGCTCGCTTTAAACTTGTGATCCTCCTGCCTCAACCTCCCAAGCCACTGGGATCACAGGCCTGCACCATGGTGCCTGGCAAGTTTCTATCTTGATACCCATCATGAATAGGTTTTACCACTTTTCTAAAGAATTTATTCCCCCTCTAATTCTTTTGTATTTGTCCTGAAAAAATTACCAATGAGTCATTACTTCCTACTTCTTTGAAAACTACATAAAACAGTCATGCATGTTTATTGCTTCAATTTAAGAGAAAAAAAAAACCTTTTTTAGTAGATGACTGATGTCTTCCATTCAACTTTTGGCTAATTAAAATAGTGTCTGGCTTTTTGAAATGTATTGCTAGAATTTGTATTTAGACCATGGCCAAAGAATATAAAAAAAACAATTAGACAGTTGAAATGCCCATTTTTTCAAAGCTATTTTGTTTTGCAATATTAGTGACATTGAAAGCATTATATTTTTCCCTTGACCTAGTCTATGAATGATATTTACTGGCATCAAAATGATAATCCATGAATACCATGACTCTGTATAGCTGATCAAATCACAAATTCTTAGGTCTAAATTCCAGGTTTGCAACTTTTTCCATGTATTACTTATTGCCATTCTCATTGTTTAAAGTTGCTCCAATGTATGATTCAGTGCCTGTGCTGTTCTTTAAGAAATATATGCTCTTCAAAGTAAGTTTGTGTGATCACACTTTAATTAAATTGATCAACTGGTAAAACATTAAAGAAAGTAAAACAGGTTTGCTAGTGCTAGATAAATAGGAAGTGGCAACAGGTATTCTGGGAAGTTAGCAACTGAACCATAATTTTTATTTAAAAATACATGATTGACACAATGCCAACCATACTTATTATAATGTTTTTCACATTACAAAACTCAAAAAGTTAAAAAGAGGAAACTGATATTTTTACAATATGTTGTTTTCTTTCAGAAGAAAAGAACACTATATCAAAGGTGAAGTTTGAATTCACTGGGCCAAAAGGCAATAACAAACTTTGGTCCTCACAAAGTACTCTTTGAGTTGTCTTATCGTAACTGAAAAGACAACTGCCTCATAAAATAACACATCCCTTGAAACCAGTTACAAAAGACCCCTTCTTCCAACTAATTTGATGTCAAAAATATTTTTGTTCCTTCCTGCACTTCAAGGCCACAATGTCCCTGCATAAAACTTTCTTATTTTGAAATCTGTGCTTTGTGCTTGCACCATCTTCCCGATCATGTTATTGTGGCTGTCATCTTCTTGACATTCTCCATTCTTCCCCTTTTCCTCTCCGCAGATCTCTGAACACACCTCTCTCTGTCCTCCTCTCCGGGTTGCTTCTTCTTACTTGTTCTGTATCCTCACTGTGACCCTCCTTTCTTATTTCAACCTTTCACTGTCCTCTCAGAATCCAGTGTGGAACCTGAGATTGGGGACTTCAAGGATATTTGCATTAGCTCCTTCAATTTCCTCACCAACGGGCTTCTCTTCAAGTAATTTTTCCAACCACTAGGCCAGTCCATGCCACACAGTCCTCTCCTTTTTTCAGCCAGTTAGTGGGACTCTGTAATGGATACTCATTTATTCTAGGTAACCTTAACTGAGCCATCTCTGCTTCTCAGAAATCCTTTGGATTATCTTTAATTGATTCTTAAGTAATCTTTGAAACAGAGCCTGCTGCCCGTCAGTGTTATGTGTAATACCTTCTATCCACTCTGTCTAAGAGATTAAAAACAACATGATGTTATCTCAGTTGACTGTCCTTAGTTTCATCTCTCCTTGTTGTCTCCTTTCTTGGACACTGTTCCTCCTACTTTTACAAGAAAATAAGCAGCTCCTTCTCACTAAAGCCAATCCTCCCATTTATATTGTTCATCTATTTTTCCTTTGCTTGGAACTTGTTTCGTTGAATTTTCCATCATAAAAATCTCTCCACTAGGTCTTTCCCCTCCATCTGAAAACATGCCTCTCTTTTCACCACCTAGAGGAGCTTACTCATAACATTGCTGCTTTATCAAGTTACCGCCCTGCCTCTCCCAGGCTTCCCCAACAGACTTTTCCAGCACTTCACACTCATCACCTTGTGTTCACTGCTAATCACTGAAAGCACCTTGCTTATTCTCTTTCCTTCATCACCCATAACATGGACACCAGATCTACCAGCTTATCCTTAAGCTCCTTTGCAAAAATCAGAGCTGGTAACCACCCCTGCCTTGGAAATTCACCTTGGTTTTCAAGACACTCTTTTTATTTTTCTGCTGACTCAAGGTCATGCCTCTTTCTTCTTGTGACATAACTCTGAAGTTATTGCCTCTGCCTTTTTTTATATGACGGTAATCATTTTCAAATCTTCCAGAGTCCTGCTTATAGGCACACATTTTTTTTTTCTGCTTTTAGACATACCCACATGGTTTCTTTCTGATATCTCGTCTTCAATAAGCACAAGAATTATCAGCTTTGCTCCTCCACCTTGCCCCAGTTGCTCCAAACTCAGTGTTATTCTTCCTCCCTTTCTTTTCTTTCTTCTTCTTAATCCTTTTCTTGCTTTCCCAGTGTGGTTTCTTTCACTGCAGACGTAGACTTTTTGATCAGTGGTTGTCAAAACAGAATGACCATCTGGATCAATCAACTATGCTTTCAGAAATTTCTAGTTTGAAAGTCTACAGACTTACTGGATCTCTGGTGATGAGGTCCCAGCTTTCTCATTGTTTTCTGGTTTGGAAGCACTGCTGTAGCTTCTGTCTGTCCTGTGTGCTCATTCCTTTCTGTTCATTGTTGGAGCCACTCCTCTGCTGTTCTGCCTCAGGCCTTCACTGTTACCCATTTAGCTCACTGTAGTAGTGACCTGTGTCCCTGCCTCCCACCTTCTTGCCAACAACCTGTTTACTGTCCTATAAGACTAAGCTCTGTTTTGATCATGCCATACCTCTTCTTGGAAATGTTAAGTGGCTATTCATTTACTATAAAATAATTCTTTGTTCCTTAACCTGGCCCTCAGGAACTCTTCGTGACCTAATGCTGAAACATCTTCTCATTTCTCACCTTCATGGACCTTTTCACTCCAGCCAAGAAAGGCAGAGTACCACAAACCTGTATTCAAGAGACACAGGAGGCTGAGGCAGGAGGATCACAAGTTCAAGGCCATCCTGGGAAACCTTGCAGGAACCTGTCTCCAAATAAAAAGTAAAAAGAACTGAGGGTGTAACTCAGTGATAAAGCATCCTGTATTCAATCACTCTCCAGTACCAAAAAAAAAAAAAAGCCTCTAATCAAAAGGTAGAATTTGCACTCATTTACCATTTGCCTTTTTTTGCCTCTCTTTATGTTATTTCTACTACGTTAACCTCAGTATTTGCATATTGTAATACTGCTCATCTTCAAGGCCAAACTTATATAACTCCTACTGTTTCCTTGTTTTTCCCCCCAGTACTTTTCTTTTCCAGCCAAAGCCTCACACAATGCTATGGAAAACTTCCCTCATTCAACTACATCCCCATCATCATCACTTTTTATTTTATCTTGAGACAAGGTCTCACTAAGTTGCCAAGGCAGGCCTGGAACTTGCCATCCTCCTGCCTGAGCCTCCCGAGTAGCTGGGATTATAGGTACGTGACATGATGCCAGGATTTTTTTTTTTTTAAACCAATCTTCTATTCCAAACACTGAGTACTTTCTTCTTCTTGTAATTGTGGAACCAGTAACAAGACAGAGCATTGACTGAGCATTGACTTCAGCCAGACATCCAGGACAGTATTGTCTCCTTTGTCATTCTCTGCTTAGACATGGCCTACTCTCTCCCTTGAGTGTGCTGTTTGAGTCTTACTTTGCTTTTACATTATTTTCACCTCATTTCCACTCTACTGTCACTTATAATAAAATTCTCTTGCATGATTTTTGGTGTCTGACTTTAAATTTTCTTTCATTGGAAGACAGTTTGCAGTTTCAGCTCCCAACTCTCCTGTGACATAGTACCACTAGGGTGGTCAAGCTGAATTTTACTCCTGTCTTAGAGAACAGAATGCCTAAAAGCCAGAAATTGCTCTTCAGAGAGCTGACTGAAACTGGTTAGATTCAAGTAAGCGGCCAGAGAGATCACCAGACAGCCTCCAATGTTCTTATAATAAAGTTCATTTATATTCCTCACTTTTATTAGCCTATTCCTTCCCCTCATTTCTTTTGCCCTAGATCAATAACTTCCTGACCCCCAGGGACAAAGGACAGGAATTTGTTTTGTGAGTTTATTTCCCATCTCACTCTTGGCAAAAAATAAAAGTCTCCCTCACTGCTCAGTTAATGCACTTTTTTTATTAAAGATTTTTTTTTTAGTTGTCAATGGGCCTTTATTATTGTTTATCTATGTGGTGCTGAAAATTGGACCCAGTGCCTCACACATGCTAGGCAAGTGCTCCACTGCCATCTGGAACAGATAAAGTGTCAATAAATGCACTTTTGACCATTATTTTTCTAGTCCCCTGGTAGTTTTTTGTCTCCTCTTCCATGAATGACCATGGAAAAGGTTGAAACCTGCAAGACTATCTGCTCTAACCACTCTGTACTAAAACCCAGTGAGGATTTCCCATCTGTAAGATAAATAAAGTCAGACTCTGTCAATACCCTAGGATCCCTCAATTGTACTGATGTCCAAGAGAGATGGGTATATGAAGACATCCCTCTTATATATTCCATTCAAAACCAAGAACTGAGAGTCGTCCCTGCCTTGGTTCCCAAGAACTTGTTGTAGCATGCCTGTTCAAGTTCAGCAACTTGTGGCTTATTTGCTGAATCTCTGTTGTTCAAGCTTGTAATCTAATTTAAGAACCATTTTTAATAACTTTATGATATAACTTGGGGAAGTGGCCCTTAACCCTTTTGCATACAATTTTAAGAATAGTTTAGGCCTGATGTTGAAAAGTAGAGGGAAATAGAGGGGTTTTTGTCACTATGTTGGTGTTACGGTTTGGATGTGAGGTGTCCCCCAAAAGTTCACATATGAGACAGTGCAAGAAGGTTCAAAGGAGAAATGATTGGGTTGTGAGAGTCTTAACCCAATTAATGATTTAGTCCCCTAATACAGATTAACTGAGTGGTAACTAAAGTGGTAGGGTATGGCTGGAGGAGGTAAAAATTGAGGTGTGGTTTGGGGTATATATTTGTATCCAGAGAGTGGAGTCTCTCTCTGCTTTCTGATCACCATGTGAGCTGCTTCCCTCTGCCATCTGCTCCCACCATGATGTTCAGCCTTACCTGGAGCCCTGAGGAATTGAGTCAACCTTTTGTGAACTAAGACCTCTGAAACCATAAGACCTCAAATAAACTTTTCCTCCTCTACAGTTGTTCTGGTTGGATGCCTTTAGTCACAGTAGTGAAAAAGCTGACTAAAAACAATTGGAAACATAGCAATTCCAGAAATAACAACAGGATTAATGCTATTAAAAAAGAATAAGGATGCTAATAGGTAAAGATGGTGACCTAAGTATCCTCCAGATGCTTGATATAGCCTCTAAAATGAGATGATATAATGCCCATTCCTAGAGTGAGTCAGGTGTATGCCGTAAGACAATAGCCACAAGAGTGGAGATAGTCCCTTTACCTCTGTAGTAGCCTTGCTCGAAATAAAAAAGATGCTGCAAAAAGCAAGAGAAAGTGCAAGTCTGCATGCCAGCTGGAACAGATAAAGTGTCACTGCTCAGCACAAACAGTTAAGCAAATGCAATGAGATAATAGGAAAGTCAGAGCACATGGGCATGACATGTTGATGAGCTTTTGGCAGAGGAAAATGTACACAGAGAAGTCCAAAGCAAAAAGCAAGATATCAGAGGCTAAGTTGTATATCATCTCAACCAAAGCTGGGAGAGGAATAAGTGTCCTATAGTTGGCTCCAAGTTGAGGCACCAAGGAATATGTCACAGGAAAGCAGAGAGCTGAATCTCCAAATCTCAGTTCTTGTATTCCAATGAAAGTAAATTTAAAGTTGGACAGGAAAAGCCATGAACATATAAGTGACAGTAGAGTGGAAGTGAGGTGAAAATAAAGGAAAAGCAAAGTGAGGCTCAAGCAGAGAGCATTCTCAAGGGAGAATGGGCCATCTCCAAGCAAAGAATAACAAAGGAGACAATACTTTCTCCAAATTTATTATCATTTGATGTTTGCCAAGAGAACTGGGAACCTCTTTCTTCACTCCTTGACAATCAGGTGTTCAACTCCTCCTTTATGGTGGGCTGTATAGGTTTTTTGTTTGTTTGTTTGTTTGTTTGTTTTTAACCTCAGTGGTCCTCTCCAGAACTGTCATGGTGGCCATTCTAATCAGGGTGCTTCATCTACGAGTCAATCTCATGTTAATTTGGGAATTGGGTTAGTGGCCAGTCAGAAGTTACCTTACTGCCTTGGGCACCACAAACGAATCCTCCCTTCTTGGGGCTGGGGCTGAAGCTCAGTGGCAAAGCATTTGCCTAGCATTGGTGAAGCACTGGGTTCCATCCTCAGTACCACATAAAAATAAAAAAATAAAATAAAGGCAGGCTGTTCATCTACAACTACAAAAAAAGTTAAAGAAAAGAAATGCAAAGAAAAAGAATTCTCCCTTCTGAGCTAGTAGAGACACTAGGCACCATAACTTCTGGTTTTATCTTGACCTTTATGGTTCCTAGCAAGAGTTATTTTCATAGATGGGCCTGGTGACACACGGCTGTAATCCCAGCAGCTTGGGAGGCTGAGAGAGGAGGATCGCAAGTTCAAAGCCAGACTCAGCCATTTAGAGAGGCCATAAGCAACTCAGCGAGACCCTGTCTCTAAATAAAATATAAAAAGGGACTAGGGATGTGGCTCAGTGGGTAATGCCCTGGATTCAATCCCCAGTACAAAAAAAAAAAAAAGTCTCATAAATCCTTCTTACTGAGGCACCCTCTCCCCATTATCTTCTTTAGTTGTATTTGTTTATCCTCAAGGTTTGTGTATCAGTGTTTTTCTACAAGGTATCTGCTACAAATTATTTATTAATCTGCCTTGGCAAAATTAAAGAAAACTTTAAGAGTTACTTGAAGTAAACATGTGATCTCACATTTTACTGCTCATTGCAAGCTACTCCCTGACAACTACCTTTTCCTATAGGGCATATACCTGCGCACACTTGCCTGCATGTTAATGTATATATGTTTATGTATACATATGCATCTTCATATTTATATAACCTTGGAAAGAAGATCCCTATTTAATCCATCCTCTCATCTATTTTGTTTTACCTAATGCATTTTTATGGTAAAGAAATACATTTCTTGAATAACAAGTAATAGTTAAAATTTGTATGGAACTCTTATTAAATATTCTGCATTTCAATCACTATGTCCTCACTAAATGTACAACATCTTATTTGGGAAGTACTAATATTATATTCAGTTAACAGATAGGGAAATTGACTAAGGACACACAGCTAGTAAATGGCCCTCAAATAATCTGGCTCCAGAATCCATGTTCATAACTATAAAACTATTCTGGCTGTTTGAATGTATAAATGGAACATAGTCATAACGTTTCACCTTCCATGCATACTTTTACTTTCCTAATTGGCTGAGAATCCATATTCAAAAGAGATCTTTTTCAATTGAATTTGACAGAAGCAAATTATAAACTTTAGTTTATAAATAACCTTCAAGAAAGTAAATAATGTGACTTATAATTAGGATGCATCAATTTGAAATAAAAAATCAAATTGATTTATAGAAAAGAAATAAAAATGTTGCATAGTTATTTCAGATTCTATTGTATGATTTTGAAAAGACAATGTAAGTCACTATAGTTTCAAATTAATAAGTAATTAAAGTGAATAATATTTTGTCCTTATACACATTTAGTTAAGTCTTGAAGAAGTGTAGTGGTTTCCCTGGCCCCATCCTCCCCCTTAAGGCCAAGAGTTCTTGCAATAAATACTAATTCATTGTTATATGATATACTAAAGTGGCTTTGCCATTACAAGGGATTGATTTTTTACAAGTGTGTTCCATCAAGCTGGTAAATGGATAAACTTTACCAGGAAAAAAGACGAGAGGACAGAAACAAACACAGAACAAACTAAGACAACTTAGAATTCTTGTCTACCTATTAAAAATGGGCTTAAAGAGTAAAAGCAACTTCATATGGGGCTTAAAAAACATAGGAACTGAAAGAATTATGTGACTACTCATTCATTTGTCTTATCTACTAATGTCTAACCCATGGCTCCTGGAGTTAAATAAGATCCCAGTTCTCTTATTCTTAAAATAAATAAATAGAAACATAGTTTTGGGTTTAGGGGGAAATTAAGCTACAGCATTTACCTTCCATTTTTTAGTAATGTCAGACACTGTGAACCAGCTCAACCATTACAGTTTGAATTTCTGATGGAAGAGGAGGAAACATGAAATGGAGGAAAAATTAAAATTAAAAATCCACAAAAATAAAAAGCTACATGTGACATGGACTAATAGGGAGAAAAAAGTAATAGTTATCATTGGGTGCAAACACTTCACTCAAATTACCTTGGTCAATAATATATAATATTGTCAAAATAGGCAGAGGGGAGTTGTGAGGCTTTTTTGGACAGCCTCCTCCCTCTAGATCATGCACATGATATTCAATCTGGGGATCGCCTTTCTTTCTTAACAAAATTGTTTCTTTCCTTTTCTCTGTAAGGACTTGTTCCAAGGTTGTTAGTAAGAATGAGCATTAAGATACAAGTTGATTCCCATGTGCAAAAATTTCCCCGTTCTACCTGTGGGTGCTGTGCTTTTGTTTAAAAGGATGATGATAAGCTTAAGCAGATATCTGGCTACTTAGGGGTCAGTTGTTGCATATTCCTGAGAACAGCTCTGTATGTGGTTTGGTATTCATTTTTTTCCATTTACACATATAATTATTTAACAACAGAGAATAAGTCATATACCCAAAGCTTTGAAGAAATAGAACATTTATTCTAAGGAGAGATGATACCCTGATAATCTGATAGCTATAGGAAGAAGATATATGACTAATCACATTGACAGAGAAATAAAGGATTGGACATGTGTAGACTTTTTAGAATAGTGACATTGGCCAAGGAAATTTTTTTTTAAAAATCAAATGAAATTTTTGATTTATTTTATTTTATATTTATTTATTTTTTGTCTTGATGGCTAAGGAACAAAATTAAAGAAAGGAAATGAACTTTGAGGTAAGCTGGAATTTATCCAGCTTAAGAAGCTACCACAAAAATAGTTCTGGGAACTGACATATTTAACACCCCATAAAAATATTTTCTTGCATGCACAGTTATCCTTAGTGTTAATTTTTCTGAGACATTGTGTCAGTTTTAACTGGAGACTTCAGTGCTGAACTTGAGCCTGTTAAACCTTAATAACTATTCTGTGATGTCCTATCAAACTATCTATAAAACTTAACTGGCTGTTCATGGCCAAATACAAAGTAACTAATTACTAAAAATTGTGAGGCTGTCTAGTAAGATTCAAAATGCAGATGCATTGTACATTTGCATTGTATTACAAAAGCTGGTGTGTTGGAAATTGCTGTTAGATGTCTGAGCATGCCTGTAGATAAGTGTTTTGAGCTCTTTAAAGACTGAGTAACTGGTAGTATAGTTAAAAAACTAGGTTAAGCCATTCTCCAATTGTTAGTCGACTGATTTCATGTTTGTTTTAGAACTCTGGTCTCCTGAAAACTTTCATCATAATTTCACTTTATGAAACATTTATGAAGTGTGTAGAAAATTACTATGTCAGCTATGAACCCAAGTGATAATTTCCCTTTCCCAGAGTTCCAGGACATTTTTTTCTCACAAGAAGAAAACTGTTTTACCTTTTCCTTAAGAGTCGCAGACTTAATTGACACACACACACCTATACACCCCCCGGCAGCAGAATATTATCTGGCAACTTTGAAGTACATGGTTCAAATGGAATTACTCTAATAACAGTTCTTGCAAGGTCCATGTGGGTATGTCTCATCTAAATTGGTTATTCTCCTTAGATTCAAAATTATAGCCTGCAAATTGAAAATTATATATAGCTTTTGCTAGGCAAGACCATAATTCTAGGCTTTCACCATTTTTTTCCCTATCCCAATAAATCACACTCAAAGTAGGCCTGACACTAAACTGTCCTTTAGCTTCCAGGAGAGCTTAGCAGTTGACGAGGCACTGCTACTCAGGTTCTCAGTAGACCTTGAGACTTATGGAGAATTTGTTCACTTTCTCTTCATCTCAATAAAATATGCTCCAGGCCAATATTGACTGTCTTCTGTTCCTGTAGATCCAGTAGCTCACCTGCACAGTTCATTCTAAATTAGGCTTTCATCCGTCCCATATCAGTAACGGTCAGGTTCAATCCATGTCAGAGGGTGATAGCTATAGACCTCTAGTCTGTTTATGTTCATTGTACCTATTTTCATATCCAAGATACCTACAAGCTACTCAAATAACCTTCCAGAGGTTTACACACTGTGGATCACAACACATTGGTGAGTCCCATTGACAACATACTTCAAATAGAACGAAATGGAGTGGAAAGGAATAGCATAGAGTCAATAGAATAGAACAGAATAGACTAGAACAAGATGTTAACTTAGGCTTCATAAAATTCTTCTTTTGTGATTGTAATAGTTCACATTATAAAATTAATTTCTTTTTGTGATTTGTGGTCAAAGGGTTTTTTTTAAAAAATATTTAACTTTTAGTTTTAGGTTGACACAATATCTTTATTTTATATTTATGTGGTGCTGAGGTTCAAACCCAGTGCCTCACGTGTACTAGGCAAGCTCTCTACCACTGAGCCACAACCCCAGCCCCTGGTCAGAGAGTTTTAATGTCAGCATTATTGAGTAGACTTGACTCCTTAGTGTCTCTGAAATTGGCTTATCTACAGATATTTTGGATAAGCTGAATTGATTCTGGGAAATGATCATAGCTTTTCACCCTTCTTCTCTTTCCCCCTTCTGTTAATAAACAAACAATCACAGGGAAGAATCACTGGCCATAGGAATTATTCACATGCTTACACAAGTCTACAAGTCACAAGCCTAAATTGTGTTCAAGCCTCTGCAGCCCAGGAGCAACTTTGTCCTTCTGCAAAGCCCAAATCTCTCTACACCTTTGCTACTGTTTAAATAGAGAGTAAAAGAAATACTGAGCATACAAATTTAATCCCACAAATTTAGTTTATCATATTCTCTTAGCCAGACCTACAAAAATTGAATTAAAATTTAGTTTTTATTTATTCATTCAACTAATTTTTGGACCCTACTTTGATGAGAAAGATTTAATTCCATATGATTGAGATAATGGTTTCATTGGGCTTATATTCTAGTAGGGGATCAAACATTAAGCAAATGTGTACATTGAATTAAGGTTTTCCAGAAAAGCAATAGGAGATACACTATAAAGTATCAGCTCATGTAATGATGAAGACTGAGAGGTCTTCTTCACAGTCTGCCATATCAAACTGGAGACCCAGAAGATATGTGGTATAGTTCAAAGGCCTAAGAGCCAGAGAGTGAATATTGTGGATTCCAATTCCACATCTAAAGACCTACAAACCAGGAGTGCCAAGGGCAGGAGAAGTTGCATGTCCCAGCTCAAGCAGTCAGGCAGAGGAAAGAAAGCATTTCAACCTTTTTACTCTGTTTAGACAGAGGATGCCCACCCACATTGGCTAGGGCGCTCAGCTTTGCTCAGTTCAAAAATTTAAAAGCTAATCTCTTCTGTAAACACCCTCATAGACACACCCGAAATAATTTAATCAGATATCTTGGCATCCTTTAGCCCTAGTGAAGTTGACATATAAAATTAACCATACATAAATTATATAATTATATAATTAGATGTTTATAAGTACTCTGAAGAAAGTGAATCAGGAAAGAGGGAGATGGAGTAGAAAAAAAGATCTGAGAGGTCCATTTTAAATAGATTGCCCAGAAAGTTTTCAGTGACTGTTTGAATGTGATCAAACTTCAACATATCTGACAGTGTGTTGGAGAAGTCATGAAGTGGAAAGGAAATTCCAAAATTGAAACCACATAGAGGACTAGTGACCAAAAGTGAGGAATGCAGACTACCCAAATGAGGTGTATGGGGTTTCTTTGAACAGTTTGTAAACCTAATCCATAAGCTTTGCTGTTACTTGTTCCACCCACAGTATCCTAATGCCAATTTGGAAGTTCATACATTTTGCCTTGTCATCTTCTGAATACCTCTTGGTAAATTTGCTGAGAGCACTGGTTGGTGACCAGGTATTTTGGAATTAGTGTTGACCCTTGTTAAGAAAGTTTAGGAACACAATCAATATTTTCTCACCAAGACCTGGCTCAGATCACTGAATCTTCCTTACCTCTAAATGTCTGTCAATTTAAAAATAAAAGCCCATGTTTTGAACCTTTGGATAACTTTTTTTTTTTCAATTTACCTTTTTTTTCTAATTTAGATATGATGCATGCCTATTCTTAGAAATAGATTAACAAATATCTTAACTCCACACAATTTTGCAGTTGGGTTCCTTGTTTTATTTTGATGAGTTTGTTTTAGTAACACATCTCATATTGTTAGAATCAGAAGGTCAGTTGAGGGAAAATTAAAACAAGCACTTTAGAAGATTGTAAACACAGAATAAATTTCAGCCTCATGTAAATGCAGTGTGATTTCCATAATAAAGCCTTTATTGTTGTCACTGGCTCATAGCTTAAAGGCTGCAATTATAACAAAACATAATACCACACTGCACTTTCCTTAAAAATGGCAATTAAATTCATTGAAATCATATTTTCCACTAAAAAAATTAAGAAATGTGATATGTTCTCAATGGAATCTACCAGCTCCTTGAGAACACTTTCTTAGTGATAGTAGTACTAACTCACTTATCCACTTGCTATTTTTTTTTCTCTGTAATTTTTTTCCACTAAAATGTTTTCTAAGTACATTGCTTTTCACACTAGTGACTCCTTGCTAATTTAAGTATTTAAATACTTTTGATGATTTCACTTTTTCCCCCCTGTAGTAGAATGTCATCTTGACACAAGCCTGATTTCCTTAGTATACTCTTTGTTCCTTTTTCTTAATTGTAATGATGTATATAACATAAAGTTCAACATTTAACTTATTTTCAGTGTGTAGTTCAATATCATTAAGTACATTTACAAGGTGGTGGGGACACCTTTGCTATCAAATTTTCCAGAACTTTCTCATCATCCTAAACATAAACTCCATATCCATTTAATAATGACTTGCTGTTCTCCCTTCCTCCCATCTCCTGATAACCTCTGTTCTACTTTCCATGTTCATCTCTATAAATTTGCTTATTCTAGGAACTTAATGTGAGTGAAATGGTTTGTCCTTTTGTGTATGGCTTATTTAACAAAATGCTTTCAAGATAATCCGTCTTATAGCATATGTCAGAATTTTATTCCTTTTTATTCCCAAGTGTCTTAGTCTGATTGGAATACTATAATAAAATACCATAGACTGGCTAAATACTACAAAAATGTATTTATCCTGATTCTGGAGGCCGAGAAGTCCAAGATCAAGGTGCCAAAAGTTTGGTGTTTGCTAAGGGATCTTCTTTTTGATTCGTAGTGAGACCAATGTTGAGAATCATGTCTGAGTGTCCCGTTCCCCCATGTTAACGATTGAACACCCAAGAAACGCTGAGGCAAGAGCAAAAAAAAAAAAAGTTATTTAATGGATAGAGAGATAGAGACAGTACTACTATCACATACTCCTCTGCAGAGGACCCTCCAAGTTGGTGCCCAAGGGAGTGGGGATGTCCTACCCTTTTTATCCTTTCTTCTCATGCCCCCTCCTCCCCTGATCTTGTCTACATGGTCAAAAGGTGGTAAAGGAACTTTCCAGGGTGCCTCTCCATATCTTCCTAGAAAGGAAAGAGAGGAGCTACCTGGGAGGTACTTCATTAACAACTCCTTATTGGGAGGAACAGTTCCCTGGAGGAAGGTTAACATGTTGCAGGACAGAGAAGAGCCCTGGAAGTGTTAGCAATTTATTTCCTCTTGAATCAACCCCCATTTTCCTGACCCAATCATTTATTACCTACACTGAGTGTCCTTTTGCTCTCCCTCCACCTCAATAGAAGGTGATTTCTTGGTGCATCCTCACATGGTGGAACGGGCAAGGAAGCACTGAGGCCTCTTTTATCAAAGTACTGGAGAGAAATGTTTGAGCTCTTTTTTTTCCATTTTTGAATCAGGTTGTCGGTTGTTTTGTTTATTCCGAATAACATAGTCTTTTATATAGATACCTTTATCCCTTGGGCCCAATCCTATGTTTGAGAAGCTTCTTTTTAATGAGAACATTGACGTGGTTCTGTTTTATGTTAACTAGTCAAACCCTAAATATAAGTTGTTTCTAACATTCCTAATTATAAATACCTTCTTCACTAAACATTGATTTGCAGGCAGCAGAGAATTTGAGTAGCTCATCAAATGTGAGACAACTTGGGAAATAATTAACTAACGTTATTTCCACTAAATAGAGCATGAATTTTAAATTTGCTAAATGGAATCTATAGTAGTTATTTAACAACATGCCCCCCTCCCCCCACTTTCACGGCCATCACCCACTCCCATCACCTCTTCTCTTCTTACTGAGGCCCTCTTTAGGGTAAAAGATGCCTCTTCCGTTGTAGATTAATGACAAAGCTGATGAAGCTTAAGTTTCTGGACCTCTCACCTGCATAGATGCCTTCTGAGATTCTGTACCTAATTATGGTTTTACACTTAAAAGAAATCCCCAGGTTTTATGAGTCTCAAGTCCACAAAACCCAGCTATGGCTCTGGGTATGGTTCCTCAATTTGAAATCATGTCTTAATTTCTGTTGCAGAGCTAGAAAGCCAGCATAGGGGCAGTGGTTCAGTACACTGAGATATTGTACTGGGCTTTGTTCCTTTCACAGTTTCTGACCTGGAGAACCAAGCAATCTACTTTTCTGCAGAGTTCCAGAAAAATACAGGTTGTGGGTGTTTCTAGTCAGCCCTAGTATATTCCATTGGCTTCTCCACCAGGTCCTGTCAGCACATAGCACTTGCTGTGCTCTAGTTACTGAAAAGAACCTGCAGGCCAAATTTTGGGAATCTGGGTCCTAGTTGTCCATATAAATTGAGCATATCCTTTTGTACTCTGCACAGAGCCTAAATAGAACTTTGTACTTACACAGCGAAAGCAAAGAGTGAAATTGCCCAAGCTGCTTCCTAATCTGAGGATTTTTTTTGAGTATAGCATAGGCTGTTTCCTAATTTCATCAGAAGTTTAAGACAAAACAAATAAACAAACAAAAAGGAGCGCTCTGGCCCTTTATCAAAGTACATGATTTCATTAAAAATGAATTTTGATAAAATTTAAATATTAACATATTCTCTCCTGTTCTGGTACAGGCGTTAATGGCAAAGGAAATAGTCATCTACATAAACTTTTTCTTAAATTATTCAATTTTCTCTGTGAATTATAAAAACAACTCAGATAATTTGTATATTTATTTGATTAAGGATATAGCTGAGCTAGATATTAGCACCATTCCTTGCTAAAAACCTCCTCTCTTCTCAATTAGAAGCTTAGATTCCTTCTTTTTCTTCCTCTCCTGCTGTTCTTTCTTTCCTTTCCCTTCTTGATCTTTTGCTTTTCCTTTCCAAACAGTTCCATCCTAAATCCATTTGCTGGTCAGGGCAAGGCATGCATCTGCAGGAAGGAGTCCAAACATGGGTGTCCATCTGCAGTCACCACTAGGAGGGTATCCATGTGAGGGTGGTGTGGCCCAGCATGAAGCAGCAAAAGGCTGAAAGGCCTTGGGTGTAAAGGTAGGAATGAAAGCAGAGGGATTCGAGTAGATCAACTAGGTAACTACATTAAGAATAATGTATTTAAATACATTAAAAATAATGAGAAACACATTTGCCAAGTGGAATCTAACAACGTGCCCTCCCCCCACTTTCATGGCCATCAGTAATAGAAAGGGTAGTTATAAAATTTGGAAAGGGAGGAAACTAGAATTAACCCCGTGGTGCTGAGTTGGAACTGGAAGTATTGGTGTGAACTAAGGATTTTCATTATTTGGAGATAGATACAGAAATATTCAGTAGTCATCCCTAGCAGTGATTTCAGTTACCCACGATCAAACTTGGTCATAAAAATATTAAATAAAAATTCCAGAAATAAGCAATTCATGTTTTAAATTGTACACCATTCTATGTAGCATGATTAAGTCTTATGCCATCCAGTTCCATCTAGCTAGGACATTAATCATCTGTTTGTCCAGCATAGCCACACTGTATACTACCTGCCCATTAGTCACTTAGTAGTCATTTTGGTATCAACTGGAGCAGTATTGCTTTGTTCAAGTAACCAGTAATAAAATCTCAAAAGTACAAGAGTGATACTGGCAATTCGAATATGTCAAAGAGAAGTCCTAAAGTAAAAGAAAAATTCTCAGCTTCATATATATTTAGGAAAAAACAGTATATATGAGGTTCAATACTATTCATAGTTTCAGGCATCCTCTAGGGTCTGAGAATTTATCCTCCAAGAATAAAGGAGAACAGCTGTAGATGTAAGTATGTGTGTGGGTGTGGGGGACAAACATCTAATTTCTAGCTCTGGTTACTGAGAGAGCGTAGAAGCAGCAAAAACAATGACCACACCTAGCCCCAGACCACAGTTTCTACATATCATTCTCTCCCAAGAGAAAACAGTACTGGAAAGTAAAAGTCTGAAATATCTTGGGCCAATAACAAGTAGATGCTAACAGAAAAATGAGGGCCATAACAAAGGTATAGAAACCTTCTTGAAGTATGGACACTTGGGGCATCAAAATAAATGAGAATAAAAATAGATAATAACTCACTAAGTAAAATAGAAATCTAGAAGTCCATATTATAAAAATAAAGAACAAATCAAATATTTGAAAAAGAAAAAGATACATAGTTTTCAAGTAATGCCACATAAGATACTAATTAATTACAAAGATCTTGCCCTTTGAAAAGGCTCACTTCATAGTGGAGAATCTGGGAAGCCACTACTTTCATCAAGTGGCCAAAATGAGTATCTTCTTTAGAGGAACAAATGGAATTCTTGTGCCTCTAGATAGAGTGCTATTAAGAAGAACCTAGCATCACTTTTGTGATTTCTGCCAAGATTTACAATCTAACTCTAATCCTGAGAAAACATCAAATAGACTCAAATTTAATGCCACTCCAGAAGAAAACCTATCTGGTAATTACCAAACGTATTCATGTCAGAAAAGTCAGACACAGAACCATTGGGATTAAAGAAGACTACAGAGATGTGTCAGTCATAAAAGGCTGGATCTTTCTGTATAAAGGAAGTTATTAGAATAACTAAGACATGAGGATAATAGTGATATTTCAAAGTTAATTTCCCTATTTGATGATATTGTGTCTACCTACAAAAATATCTTTGTAGAAAATATACATCAAAGTACTCAGAGAGTAAAGGAGGATCAGGTTGGCAACTTCAAAATGGATCAAAAATTTTAAATAGAACTTTTATGTTAATTGATGATAATGGGTAAACAAGGACGTGAGGTCTGTCAGGAGGGTTCTCAGTAGTGCAGTTCATTTTGAGATCTTTCATCAGCTTGAACATATGTTTATTATGGCTTCTAACATCTCTTCACCTTCTAAATCTTTTAAAACTTGTTATCTAAATATCAAATAAAATTCAAAATAGACAAATAGAAATGGTAATAAAGTTCCTTAGATATGAAAAAAAAAAAACCTGTTCAGAAAACCATTGAAACACATTGTTTGAGAACATGATGGGTAGAATGAACTCAGGGTTGACAGTAAATTCGTCATTTCATCTTTGCTCTTAAACTTCACAATATATTTTCATGTCTTCACAGTAAAAAAAAAAAAAAAGAGTTGACAGTTTTCCACCACACAAAAAACGTATAAGATTTCTGATCTTAAATGCCTGGTTGGATTATGCTAATTTGGGGAGCACCCTGCTTCCTTCCATTCTGGTAGAACAGATTCACTGGGACTCTGTAATCCATGTGGTATTTCCTGAACAGTCCAGCAGGTGGTAGTCTAGGAGAAGGACAGTTCTGTTCCTTCCCAGTCATCAGGCCTAAAAGCAGACCCATTGGAAAAGCATGAATAATGTGGACTCAGGGATGTGCTTTGCCTTCTTTGGCATGAGAATAGGATTTCTGAGATTGTTCAGGTAAAATGGGTACTTAGGTATAGAGTATCCAGCACAAGAAAGAAGCCAAAATATTTTGTGTATATGTATAACTATGCAATCTTCTGAAGCTAAAAATTTCTTTTTTTTTTTTAATCATTTCTAGAAATTCCACTGATTTTATATCTCTTTGCCCTGATTTCTATGGCATGGCTCTGGGGAGGACTGCACATGGCCTACAGACAGTTCTGGATGTTGGTTCTCTTTGTCATTTTCAACAGTCTGCAGGTAAGCCTTATGGTCTGTTTATTGATAAGATACATTCAATGAATATAAGACATGGAGTCTCAATGTCAAAGATATAATAATTCATGTATAGATGAATTCGTGAATTCATACAGAGTTATAAACTAAATAGAAGGGGTCTAAATCTTTAACATCTGAAATATGGTTTGGATTTTAACTTGCTTATCATATACATAGGGAAAATATTTAAAAATTTTATTCTTCATTTTGATAACATCCAAGTAACTACAAAAGTATATTCTTTTCAGCAAGATTGATGTTGATGAACTTTGCAGATGGCAACCATCTAGGACCTATACACATGGACTGTAGCTATGCCTAGAAATTAGATAAACTGAGGAGTGAAATAGCAGTAACCAAACAATCCCCTCTTAAGCCTAATGCTGAAGAGTATGTGAGAATGTTTGGTTTTACTAAGAAATGAATCAATATTCATGTCCAACAGTTTACAATTTCAATTAGTTTTGTGAATATTCCTGAATAACATAACTAGAAATTATATAACTGCAGTAAAAATTAAATCTGACTTTTTAGTGCTTTTGTTAAATGGAAAAATACTACAACCCATGATTAACAAGCAGGATAAATAAACACTTTTCCTCATGTTCCAAAGTGCAGATGTCTGTCCTAGTCTAAAATAATTTCTTCAACTTATCAAAAGTACCTCTATATAGTCCTTATTTGGGACACCATCATACAAGGAACATGTGTGTATCTTTATGTGTGATTCTTTAAAAGACAAATTCTTCAGTCAGAACATAGCTTACATGGTGGTATCTAATCTAGGTATAATGTCAACCTAGGAAGGGAAAAGAACATAATAGCTTAAAGGTTTGGAATAGAGTTGATACAAATTGATATGTGGGTATCTCTCTATACATATAACTGAATACCTACTCCTGCCTAGCAATGTGCTGGTGCTGCCAGTTCTCCGGCAGAAGATGTCTCTACCCTTCTAGGGTCTGATGATTCAAGGGAGTAAGTATTAACTAAAAGAATATGATGGCAAGTGACATATTAACAGAGCATTATGAGAGCTGAGTAGAAGGCTATTTTCTCCTGCCTGCACTGGCATGTGAGCACAGCCTGAAGGTGAGCCTTCAGGTCAGAGGCCCTGTTTCCGTCACCTTTGGATCCCTAATGCCTAGTGGAACTAAAATCAAGGTCCAGATTGACAGCCAACAGATGTATTTTATTTGGCAGACACTCAGTGGTACATAGGAGTAATTTAAATTTTTAAATATTTGCTACAAGAGTTTAAAATTGAGAAATGTCACATTAAAAACCTGTATTTCTGGCTTTTTAAATTTTGCTTTCTTTCTTTATTTGTGGTACCGGGGATCACAAGTGTTCTACTACTGAGCTTCTTCTCTAGCCCCATTTCTGTCTTTTCTTAAATACAATACTTGTATGCCAGCATTTTTCAATTCCTGATCAGATACTGCCCCTTTAGGTGGAATGTATGACCTCAAGTTGTACCTGATATATGCTTCATTCATCCTGTCTGCCCTTTAGTTTGTAATAATTTTAATGTTTGTTAAATAAGTGAGGCATATGTAGTTAGTGATGCATATTTCAGGCAGAGAAAACTGTTAACCAAGTCTGCAAGAAGAGAATGTGAACAATCTTGTCTAGATGAAGCAAAAGATTTGGAGGGAGAAAGAAAGGTTTTGCAATTAGAAAAGAAGTGGTAGAAGAGGAGACAGAGAGGGTAGGTTGACTTAAAATGCCAACTCACCATGCTCAGGATGTTAAACTTCAGCCTCTGATAGCAAGCCATCAAAGTTATTGTTGTTTGTTTGTTTGGTCTATTTTTTGGGGGTGGGGGCACCGGGGATTGAACTCTGGGACACTCAACCACTGAGCCATAACCCCAGCCCTATTTTGTATTTTATTTATTTCACTGAGTTGCTTAGCACCTTGCCATTGCTGAGGTTAGCTTTGAACTAGTTATCCTCCTGCCTCAGCCTCCCTTGGATTAAAGGCATGGGCCACAGTGACTAGCTGTGGCTTTTTTTTTTTTTTAATTTTCATCATTTTTGAATTTTTTTTTTCATGTTGAATGGGACTGACATGACAGAACTTACCCCTTAGATGGTGAAGTAGAAATGTTGAGGAGTGGCTATTGAAAAGTGTAGCTATTATCAGATAAGCTACTGACATGATCTAGTGTTCTGGCAATCCACCTGGGAATAAAGAATAGGCGAGAGAGTTGTGGAGATGAATATTAAAGAAACTTGGTTGGCCAATTCAAAGTAAGAATGTAAAGTAGAAATTCCTGGCTTGGGTGAATGGCCAGGCACTGACACCTTTCATCAAAGTGAAGATCACATAATGAGCAAGACTCTAGGGAAAAGGCAGGAAAATTGGTGAAATTTTGGAGACACTGGTAAGCGTAGCAATGTTTTCATATCGGGATATAGGGAGGGACAGTGAAAGAGATTGTTAATGAATGATCAGAGAGTTAAGAAGAGAACCAGAATAAGAGTTTGCAGTTGTTGATAGAAAATTAAACTTCAGATAGAAGCAATACTACTTTCTGCCAAGTGTTGTAGAGAAGTTAAAAAGGATGTGAGCTGAGGAGCCCTTTGGTCTAAGAAGGTAGTTCCCAAACTGTAGGGAGCATTAGAATTTCCTGGAGGGCTTGTTAATATGCATATCATCAGGCTCTACACCAGTTTCTGAAACAGTAGGTCTGGGTGGACTTAGAAAATTTACATTTCAAACAAGTTCCCAAGTGATGCTGACTCATCTAGCTTAGGAGCCACAGTTTGAGAAAAGAGGAGTCAAATGGAGAATGCAGAGAGGGAAAGTAATAGTTCAGGAAAGGAGGTTGGTTGATTGGTTCAAAGGAGAATTTTGGTTTTGTTTTCTTTCCTTGTAAAAATAAACAACAAAGGAGGAAGGGACAACTGTAGGACACTGGCCATGGCAAGATCACAGATGAGGCAGGAAGAACAGAAGGGTTAGAAGGCCCCTCTCTGAGCCTAGGAAAGAAGAATAGCCGGTGGACAAGAAAAACTGCTTTGGAGCTGAGACTTGGGATTTACATCAAATGCACTGCCTTTTTTCTTAAGGCAGGAAGCAAGGTCATTTGTGTAGAGGAATGTGTGGAAAGCTTGAGATGAAAATAACAAAAGATATAGAGTAATTTCTGAGCAGAAAGCTAATGAACTATGTTGGAAAATGGTCAAGAAACATATCTTTTAGAAACCAGTGGAATTCAACAGAGATTAGACACCTGTAATCTGTAATTGAACCTGTCATTAGTAATTAAATAAATGTAAACCTTAAGGTTATGATGGTAGCATGTGTAACCTATCACAGCACTTACACAGAAAACTTATGGAGCTTTCATAGAGGCTTGAAAATAAAGAAGGCCTGTTAGCACTGTACTGTAATTCATTGGGAAGTATTTTTTTAAATTATGATCTCTTTCTTTAAGGAACTTATTGCAAGTTAAGTACAAACTAAAAATATTTCAAACACATGTTTAATGAGATTAATTCAAGTTAGGTGACATTAATGTCTATTTAGATCACTATTGCTTGGTACCTGGCACAGTGGCACACTCCTGGTACAGATAGGTGCTCAGTGAATCAGTCCTAAAATTAATGCCTAATAAGAAACCCTTGGAAAACGTCATCTCTCCAGAGTTGATTGGGGTTCATTTAATTTATAAATTGCTTCAGGTCTTCCGTTTAGGAGTTTCTGTGGAATATCACTGTAGAGTAGTGAGACCTTCCAAGTATGTTCCATGAAGATTTAATGGTTTGTTTTATTTTGTTTTGTTTTGGTTTCTTGTTGTTTTGTACTGGCCCTTGTGCTCTTTACTAGCCTTTATCAGTATCAGTGTATTAGTCGGCTTTTCATCACTGTGACCAAAATACCTGACAAGAACAACTTAGAGGAAGACAAGTTTATTTTGGCTCATGGTTTCAGGGGTTCAATCCATGGTCAGCCAATTCCACAGCTCTGGGCCTGAGGTGAGGCAGAACATCATGGCAGGAGGGCATGGTGTAGGACTACTGTCCTGCTCAAGGTGGCTAGAAAGCAGAGAGAGAAAGGTGCTGAGGGTGGGCGGGGACTGCATGCAAGATGATCCCTTCCAGGGCAGACCCCTAGTGACCCATATCCTCCAGCCACCTGCCTACATTTAGGTACCATTCATTCAGACTAGGATGGGCTGATTAGATTACAGCTTTCATAATTTAATGATTTTACCTCTGAATATTCCTGCATTAACAGGAGCTTTTAGAAGACACCTCATGTTCAAACTATAACAACCGGTGACCACAAAATTACATTATGTTTCTTGTGCTTGCCTACTTGATTTTGCTCAGAGATGATTGCCTCCCTTTGGATCCAGAATATTATGATATCATATGTCTTCTGAGAGTGATGGATAAAAATACATATATTTATAATATTGTTTTTTATATTTACTATTTGATGCATTATAAATAAGAATATCTTGATCATGTACAATGTTTTTAGGAATTTATTAATCATTTTCTGAAAGATCAAGGTTAAGTCATCATACTTCTAATACGTTTGAGCATTTAAGAAAATATACATGAAGTAGTTTGCAAACATGATAATGCAAATACTCCAATATATCTACTATTAGTTTATTGCTTAATAATCTTCCTTGAACTGGTTATAAAAAAAAGAAGTTCCCAGAGAACTTAATCTTAATTTTTATGCAAGATGTTATTGGGGGTTTTTTATTTACTTATTTTGCAGCTCTGAAGATTGAACCCAGGGATGCTTGACTATTGAGCTATGGTTCTAACCCTTTTTATATTTTATTTTGAGATAGAGTCTAATTAAGTTATAGAGGCTGACCTTGAACTTGCAATCCTCCTGTCTCAGCCTCCCAAATTACTGGGATTGCAGGTGTGCACCACCTCACCTAGCTTGTCCTCATTATTTTTTAAAAAAATAATCAAGAATATATAAATAATGAGGACAAGCTGGGTTTTGGTTTCTTGTTTTTTATATAGTTTATTTTTTAAAAAAATAATCAAGAATATATAAATAAACTATTGTGTTTCAAAGTCAGAAGAATACAGAGAATTAAGGTGGAAACATCCTTTATGTTGATTCCATGGGAAGCTTTTCCTAATTTTAGTACTTACTATAAATATCATGTCAGCATGATCATGATAATTGTATTTTTGCTTCTTCCCCATGTTGTTCTTAAATGAGGTAAACAAATCCTGAGCTTCCTTGTGCTTTATTTCATTTCAAAATAGGAACTCTGAAACTTAAGTTAACTATTTCATACTTACTCTGTAGCTAGCCCACATTACAAAAGCTTCAGGACTCTCCCTCTCACCTATGGATGGGCCACCACCAGACCCATCTCCTGCTGGCTTTCCAACTCCAGCAGGGAAAAAACTTATTCCTCAGCAGGAAAATCCTATGAGGGACTGCCTCTCCCCACCTTGTGCCACATTCTATCCAGGAACCAGTCACATGGTATCTAATACTCTGACCAGGCCTGGGACACGAGCAGATTTCAAAAGTGAAAAGAGTCTAATTACAAAAGCCGCACAGAATGGGAAAGGCTTCTCTTACCAACAGGAGGGATCAGGCCAAGAATATAGACGTTCACCATACACACTCTCTCAAGTTGGCTGTTCACTGATTCAAGTGTTGACATGGCCAAGGACTATTGTAGTTGAACTCCCAGGGAACTTCATCACTGTGTCATCAGTTTGGCTGTACTTATGATATATCATACAATCAGTGTCTCTATCTTGTCTGCCAGAAATTCACATGGAGTAATTTTTTTTTAATTCCCTGGTCCATTAATCCAGGAACCTTTATTTTCTAAAAAATTAGTTTGTCATTTCTAAGTGAATTCATGCTTATTTTTATACTGTTATGGTAAGATTGCAATAAATCATGGAGTCCATCTTAAAGCAGGAGACAGAACCTTTGTTTACCAGTTGACGGTCCAGATAACACCAGCTGGTGGGCAAAGGGGTAGGCTGCAAATCTATACCTTTTTACCCCCTCCTGGGATTTGAGTACACCTTTTATTAGTTCAAAACCATATTAAAACGTAAGTGGCTGTTTCTGTATTTCAAAACAGTAAAGAAACATCATGAGATCTAAAATCATAAACAGAAAAGGGAGTGGACCAAAACATCCCTAGTTGTGTACAAGTTAAAGAATGGTTCCTAACATTGTAGACAATCAATCTCTGACAGGGTACATTGTCTGGGAAAAATTGGAACCAAAGAGAGAGCACTTTTACATTGTACAAGAATTGCCATTTTGTGTTGCCAAACATGCTATGCTAACCAACTGTTGATAGGGGGCTTTCCAGAAGAACCATTTTCTACATTACGTGGAGTCTCAGGGCAAAATGGAGTCTCTTTGGTCATTGCCCATATAGGCTGGCCCATAACGTTCCCCCCTTTTCTGGAAACCATAAAACCTTTGATTTATCTTTTAAATTAGGTAAGGGATTGTAATGGCCAAGCATATACATTAACTTAACTGGTGAAATAGGTTGTTTTAGCAGCTTGGGCCTTATAACATAGTCCAAGCAAGAGAAAAAAAAATGACTAACATTTTTTTGGGACCCAGACTGGCCACCATTTTGGGATTTAACCCAATTATTTATTTATACTGACTGTAATTTTCCCCTCTAATGTTAGGAACCTCTTACTGCTGTAAGGAAAAGGGTGATGACCCCTTTTGCTGCTTAAAGCTCAGAGGGGGAAACAGCAGTTTGAAGTCCCTTTTTTGAGGGGTCCATGGTAAAAATCTTGTTCAGGGAGAACAGGTTATAAATTCACCCGGGTGTGGGTGCTTCTATGAGAGAAACAAAAAGACATGAATACTGAACTAAGATTAATACGAAATAGCAGTTGTAGTATCTGGAACTTGACAATGAATACCATGAAGATGATAGAAATCAATAATTGTTTACTAGAAGTGAAAAAGCTGAGAATTTGTCCCCACGACAAAGGTCTAACAAAGCCTCATAAGGCCCTTTTTTGGGAACGTAAATCTTTAACATTATCAGAGTTATCAGGAATGTAAACACAATATTTAATTACTTAATATAATCTGATTTTTGTAAAATATCTTTTTATTGGCATGACCTCTGTGTTCAATAGAGATCCCTTTAACTTTGTTACTTAGAGCTAGATAATTATACTAAGCAAACATTGATTAAGCCTCCTGTGTAGGGGGCTAAGAAGATCTGTAGGCCTTAGATGGACTAAAAATTTCTGACTCTGGCAGTTTTTCTTGATAGTTATCAGGCATTCATTCCTGCCCTAGAATTTTCTTTCTTTTATAGTCTCCAGTTTTACTTATTCTTGGGGCTAACACAAATGTACATCTTAAGTTACGTTAAAATAATTATTGTTTCTTTTTTTAAATGCCCAGGAATTATTGTGTTTTGGTTTTAACTGTTTTTGTTAGGTTTTTAAGATCAAGCTGGTCAAACGGATCTTGCTTCTATCTACTGATAAGAGTCAGCTGAGTTCCCTTAAGGGACACTCTTGGGGAAGTTGTGAACAGCCTTTCAGTTCCAATAGTGCCATCTGTGCTAGGATGGGTTGAGATCTTGCTGACTGTGTGGCTTCCCTTGAAAGCATTAAGGGTGTCTTCCCTTTTCAATGACCCTCCTTTTTTGCAGCATTCGCACTGATTGGCTTTTCATTTTCCAGTGTCTCTTTAATCTCCCTCTCATTAATCCAGAGGTTATGTGTCCCAGAGTTGCAAAGCTCTTCTTCCCCTTTTCTCTGGACTCAAGCTGATTCAGAGGGCAAGACCCAAATACTGATTTTCTTGGTTCCTTTATTTTAATCTTAATCCTTAAGTCTTGGTCTTAAACATCTAGCAAGCCAGTCTTACCAGTTAAAGTAAGAGTACTGGGTTTTAACATTGATATTTATAACTTTACAGTTATTTTCATCCCTTTTAATTATTACATGTCTATAGATAATGGCTTAATATCTCAAATTAACTTAGGTTGTTATGCATTAACAGCAGTAAAGTCTACAAGGAAAATTTAAAATCAAATAAACAAAAGTAAAAATATATTTAGTTTGTGTATAATCTTGAACCTTGGCTTATTTATACATTATATCCCCTGTTTGAGATCACAATAATCTTTACAACAAAATCAATCTTTTGAATACAACTTTAAATGAACTGAAATCTGGCCTGATTTGGAGCCATTTTAACATTTAGTAAAATGGGAGGCAGAGCCTTATCTCAGATAAGGTGGGGCTCTTCACAAATTTTAAGTGTTCTGTTTCTGAAGCTGATCTTTGTCTCTCTCTTTTAGATATTGTTTTATAAGGTTTACATATATTATTTCCTGAGTTTATATGAATGTTAGCTAACATAATGTGACTTTACATCTAAACATGAATCAAAGAAAGGCTAATAACTTTTGCGTGGAAAAGTGGCAAAATATTTTATGTTTTACATTATTAACCTTTAAATAGATCAGGTTTTCATTATCTTTTAAAAATACCTTTAAATTTTTATATCCCAGTGTAAAAGAAACATAAGATTTGGTTATAAAACACCAAATGAAATAAATAAATCTCCAATAAAATTTTCCATCTTTATAAGTCTAAAATTACCATTACAGACAACTTTAGTTTGGAGAACACCACCTTGATAAAATGTTCCTTTAAATCTTTTACTCTCAAGACTTGTATATCTGAAAGATAAGAACACATTTAATATGTAAAGAAAAGTAATAGTACCACAGTTACATTGATGTTTTTATATTAACCATGTCTAGCCTTTAATGAAAAATGTAGACTCTGTAATATAGTACAATACTCCTAAATAACAGTTGCTGTTTAACCAGAGTTGTAAAAACATTAATTTCTTTAAGACTAGTTGCTCTAGAGAATAAAACTTAACAGACACAATGTAAAAAGTAAATTGATATTTTAAGAAATCCTTATCATTTTAACATATAGATCAAACTTTGGTTTATATCAGTATATTAATATTTGACATCAACGAAAAACCTTGACTAGTTTTAACTGTTTATGTGATTTATATATAACCAACTTAGTTACCCAAACCTTTTAAAATTTACCCTTCATTTACATAGACCTTTTTATTACTTGTTTAGGTCCCCTTTTTGTCTCTCGAGTTGTTTAAATTGATAAAGCCAATACATATCTAAATTTGTAAACAATGAATAGAAATAATCACCAGGCTGATACTCAGCTAGCAGGCCCAGGTAGAGCCATCTCAATTATAAAACACTGAAACAGCTATTATCCATACCCGCCACCCACATGTGTTCCACACTTCCAGTCATTTAAGTTAGAATCATCCCCAGACCTCCAAAAAACTGAAAGGCTATCACATGGCCAGCCTGGGAACCTCCAGGACGCTTCTCCACACTAAACCTGAGATCATTCCAATCAGGCAATGCACATGCCACAGTCATTAATATCTTGCATATCATTCTTAGCTATAATTATGTCCTCAAGTATCCTTCTGTGTTTAACCTGGACCACTCAAATTCAGACCAACATACAACATTTATTTCAGGTTTTCTTCTAGGGGTTTCTCACTGACAGTTTTGTCACATGTAGAGAATCACATGTAGGTAATGAGGGTAGCCCGGAGTAACAGGCATGAGCTACTTGGACATACTGGAAAATACATTTTCTAAGAAGGTTCATACACACAGAAGAAGCCTTCCGAATATTGAAATGTATTCTTCCTGGAATGCATAAGCTGGCAAGGGAGCAGAATTTTATGTACTATCGATATGCGACACTTCTCTGTGTGTCAGTTATGAGACTTCTCAGCATCTCTAGGGTCCTGTTTGACGGTCTCTCTGTAACTGACTTATACATGTTCATTATACAAGCATCTGGCGTCGAGATGTTCCCTGGCAGTTTTTGAATCATTCCCTATTTCAGAGAAGGGAGTTGCAACATGGACTTTGTAGCTAAAAATATAGAGCCCATATTCAGACATAAAGATCAGTTAGTTAAAAACATTTTCATTCTTAGCCCCATGTCTTAAACTGCTAAGTAGCTGGGAAATAAGTGACTCAAGGGTGGGAATGTTTTTATCCATTTTTTAAAAATTGTTCTTTGGTGGCCACTAGAGTGTCATGAGTTCTTAAAATATTTGTCTTATGTAGAAAAATTATGTTTACTCTTTGTCTCCACCACACCACATCCCTTTCTCCTTTCTTTCCTCCTCTTTTCCCTTTATTCCTTCTTTCATCCCCCCTTTCCTTGCTTTTCATCTATATAATGTGGTATGTTGACATTCATTTTTAAAATTAAAGCCATCTTTTATTAAGAGCTTTTCCCTAATGAAAATAGCCCTTGAGATTTAAGAAATGGGATATATTTCTTTTCTCATGAAAAAGTACAGATTTCATCTCAAATGGAATGGAGAAGAAAATTAATAATCCATCTTTAATTTTTCTCAGTGAGAATTTCCATGTAGTGTCCAGAGGAGCTTCGTGCAGGTGTCTGCTTAGATGCAGTACATATTTAGTCTTGGCTGCTGCTTTTTGAGGATAAACAGCTCTTGGGAAACACACATTGTTAAATAATCAGTTACAGAGGACTAATTGTTTCAAGGCACTCCCTTTGCAATTGCTTTCCAACAGCCAGCACTAATACGAAATGTCACTTTGTTTCCATTGGAGACCAGTGCATGAACTATTCATGAAGAGTGGAAATGCAGTCTCCCCAGAAAACCCTGGAATAAACATGTAGAAGCCAGGGGAGGTTGGAACTCTGTCATTGATTTGTCCCAGAGCTATGTCAAGTTCAGTGGAAAAAAAAAAAATCACTACTTTTGTAGAGTGAGATTCAGAAAGCCTAATGAATGCTTCATGTGCTCTTCAAAACATCCCTGAACATTTTCATAACTTCATAAATAAATATACAGAAGCTGAGATGAGGGGGTGTATTTAAATGTTCTTGATCAGATCATACCATACTGTCCAGTGTTCAGAAGCATTGGGGCTGATGAAACGTCATTGTGTTTGTTTGCAATAAACTTCTGACTCCCTTTGACAGTGAATAACATGTCTCAGATTGCCTCCTCATTAGCCTATGGATTGGCCTGGCAAAACTCTTCAGCAGACTGCAGGATTTTCACTTTTGTTTGAGCTGGCTTCTCCAGAGATCCGTGTCAGGATCTGATCTTCCAGTAAACAGCTCTCATTGATGCAGCTTCGGTAATGCATGGCTTGAACAGATTTTACCTTCTGATGCCTCACTCCTTTCTTCCAAACAAGTGCCCAACTCCTGTCCTAATGCCAAATGTCTTTTAGTTTATTTTCTTTTATTTGTTTTGTTTTGTTTTGTTTTCCATGTCACAGTCCTCCCTCTGTGACCTCACTTTTTGCATCATAATCCTATAACATGCCATCAATAGGTTCTGTCACCTTTACTTCACCTGCAAGAAGATCTATCATAACTCTGGTACTTGAAATGGCAAGCTTATAAGACTGAGAGTAAGCAAGACACATACCTCCTCTTCAAAACCATTTTGGGAGAACAAAGCAAACAGTGTCATATATAACTGGTTTTTAACCTGGTCGTTCAGATTTCTTGCTTTAGTGTTAGTTTATGATTTTTTTCCAGGATCTAAAATCATATTCTTATTTCTTGTGTTATTCAAATATTAGGGTAGGGAGAGCACTTTTTTTTTTTTTTTGAGGGGTGGTACTGAGGACTGAACCTAGCTCTACCACCGATGTAGCTCTTCCACTGAGATAAATCCCAGTCCTTTTAAATTTTTGTTGTGAGACAAGGTCTCACTGCATTGCCTAGGCTGGACTTGAACTTATGATTCTCCTGCCTCAACGTTACAGGCTTGCAGCACCATACCAGGCCAACAGTATATTTTTCGTGTGTATGTTTTATAGTAACATTCTTTAATATTGGGCTGTCAGGTTCAGTACAATGAGCATGCAACCAAGTGCCACGCAACCCTAATTTTATTAAGCAACTTGACATCTGTTTTTCAAACAGAGGTGTTGATTTTGGCCCTAAACTCTGTTCTAAGGATTGTGTAAAAATGTATGTAGATAAATAAAATTTGTAAAACATGTAATTTTTACAAATGCAAAACGTAATGAATAAATGAAGAAAATTAAGTTTGTCTTGAGAGCCACATAAAGACAAATGAGAGACCAAAGATATTACTCTTTGAATGTTCTCTGATGCCATTGGTTCTGGCCCTGAATGATCTTGTCCACTCAGAAGTGTTCTCTTCAAGATGATCCTATAACTCCTCTGTGACTATCACCATAAGTCATCTTGGTTTACAACATAGAGGTATTGCATGCCATTTGTCAGCTTTTAAATATATAGCCAAGGACTTCAGATTCAAGCAAGTAATTTTTATGGCTGAAATGGGATGGTGGGGAGACCATAGGGATTGGTAGGGACTGTGGAAGAACTGGGGAGTTCAGATTCCCCTGAAAACACTGGAATGAAAATGGAAAAAAAACAAACCATGTTTGAGCCAACAGAAGCTTTTGCAGGGTAAATTCCCACCACTGGCAGTCAGTCTACAACCTCTGGATAAAATCTAGATAGATTTTAGTTTTCTTTTGGAAAATGAGCAAATCACCCTTATCCGAGAGATTTCAGGCTTTGTGAAGGCTCATCTAGTTACAGTTTGGTTCCTTTCTTGGGACAAAATGGAAGTTTGTTCAGAGAACCCAAGTGACTCAGCTGAATGCTATAGCATTTTCTGGAAGCTCCTCCTCCTTGGCAACCTCTGAGCTCCATTTCTTCCTTTCTCAGCCCTAGGGGACTCTTGAATTGTTCACTGAGTTCTTTTAGCTTCTGAGCAGCTACTTTCTGTGTTGACTTCTAATGTGAAGCAGGCAGTCTCAGAAATGGAAAATGACTTTTTAGTCCCCCTCTTTTATTTATTTATTTTTATTTATTTATTTTTAATGTTCACCTCTCAAGTCCTGGTTGCCTTGGTGAACTTTGGTGAACTTAAATCCCCAACCTAGATAGATTGCTGCAAGTCCCAAGCTGCAACTTTCTGTTTAGCCTCTTGGCATCTCACTGAATTGGAAAATTTCCTTATGGAATATTTTTTAAAACACAAAAAGAAAATAAGAAAGAAAAATATAGGGCATCCCTTTCATTGGGTTTGCTTCACTCCAGAATCATGGCCCCTCAAGTACTGGCTGATTCCATTACTCTTTGATAACCTTCAACCATTGTCTTCTTACTGTTATTGTTTTTGTTGTTGTGTCTGTGTCTGAAGTATTTTCCCAGCTTGCACAGTTGTGCTCAATGAGAAGTTAGTCTGTAACACCTCTATAAGAGCCAGCAGTAAAAGTCTCAATAACTTTAGTTCAACAAAGGAATAAATAATTAATTAAATGAAGATCTTGAGAATCATTGCAGTTCATCAGCTTGTCAGTGGGTATTTCATGCAGAGCTGCCATCATGCTTCTTCATGATAAAGAAGCTCTTGGGTGCTACCTCTTATGGAAGCTGATGAGGTCCACTTCATGTCTTGTATATCACCCAAATGGAAAAATAAATGAGGAGAACTGAATAAGATCTCAGCATCTATAATTAAGCAATTGAAGATTGAGATTCAGATATGCCATTCTAACTACAAAATGATCATACCTATGTTATAAAACTGAGATTAAACAGAAAAAAAAACAGCCTATTCAACACAGAATGGCTACTCATGGTGTATGCTCTAAAATGTCACCATTCCAGCAAACAAGTCTGTCTCTCAGAAAATGGACAGAAAAATGTTGATTCCAACTTTACAGGAAAAAAAAATTTATTGGCATGAACTCAAATACAAACTGAACTTTTTTTAAGCCTCTTTACATGGATGGATCTGGGAAGTTCTGTCTTCCATCCTTCAGACTAAATCAATTCCATATCACTGTTTTCCTTGCCAAATAATTCTCTTTCATTTGAGAAATAGCATTGGAATACCAATCCTGACCTATTATTTTTCAGCTATGTGATTGTGGGAAATTTATTTAATTTCTTCAAAATGGAGATAGTGCTACTTATTTAGGAAGGCATCTGTGAAAATCAACTGAAAAAAAATACATTAAAATTTCTAGCACTTAATAGGTGTACAGGAACATGAACTGCCTTTTTCCTTCCCCTAAGATTTGATTTAAGATTGCATTTTGACTTAGATTGTTTCACATAAACAAATACTCTGAGCTTCAGATTTTTACACCACATCACTGAAACTAGAAGTATTTCTCTAATTGCTAATCATTCAGTTTGTTCGGAAGTTCAGTTATGTCACAGGCCACATAGTCATCAATTCAGTGATCTTATTTGGCAAGAAGACCTCAAGGGGGCTGGGGATGTGGCTCAAGTGGTAGCGCGCTCACCTGGCATGCATGCGGCCCAGCACCACATACAAACAAAGATGTTGTGTCTGCCAAAAAATAAAAAATAAATATTAAAAAACTCTCTCTCTCTCTCTCTCTCTCTCTCTCTCTCTCTCTCTCTCTCTCTCTCTGTATATCTCTCTGTCTCTCTCTCTCTCTTAAAAAAAAAAAGACCTCAAGGCATAGATACTCTCTCTTTGAAGTAGATATAAAATTTTTCAGTTATATTTTGTCCTTTGTTCCATGACTAATGTTTTAGAACATTTTGGGGTAACATCAGACTTTCAGTTTTGGAAATTCTCAGGTTAAACGTACATAAACAGTCCCTGTCTTATTATGGTTCAATTTAATGCACTACATAAAATAAATAAATAAAATAAAGGTAATATGTCCATCTACAGCTAAAAAAATATTTATTTTTTTAAAAAATTAAAAATAAAAAATATTCAAAGTTAATATGTAGTGTAATATTAGAACCCACATCATAACACCGGGAATCTTACATTTATTTATTCAGTCATCCAAGAGCATTCATCTACCAGAATGTGTTTGTGTATGTATGTTAGATTACACATTCTGTATTTTAATGTGTATTAAATAAAAATCACAACAGTAAGTCTAATATTTATTATTACTATGTGGAGTTATACTTTTTTCATTTAATTCTTTCTATGACCAGAAAAATAGGGACTATCTGCCATATTACATATAGGGAAACAGAAGCATAGAGAAGTTCAGCTGTATGCAAGGACACATTTCTAGTAATGCAAAGCTGTGATTCTGTAAACATGATCAGTTTATCCATTATGTTATGTAATAGTGAAAGACCATGAAACCTCTTTTTATTTGCTTCTTCCAAGTGCTTTAGCAGAGACTGTGTGTATAGTAGCTATTCAACAAATGCTTGTTGAATTAACATTTCTGGCTGAATTAAAACATATAAAAGAAAAATTAATGCATTTCAATAATTTTGTGTGTGTGTGTGGTACTGGGTATTGAACCCAGGATCATATTACCACTGAGCTACATCCACAGTCTTTGTTTTATTTTGGGACAAGATCTTTCTAATTTGCTTAGATTGGCCTTGAATTTGTGATCTTCTGTCTCAGCCTCCCAAGTTGCAGGAAATACAGGCGTGTGCCACCATGCCCCACAAATGTTCGTCTATCTTAACATTGATATTCTTTATAAATTCATTTTTCTCCAAAGAACAATCTCAGTTTAGTTGAAGACCTTTTGAGGGAGCTATTTGACTGTAGAATTAGATGGCATGTCCAGAGAGGGGATTCTATGGTGAAAATGCTTTTGAAAATTTATATTTTTCGTTTCCCCAGTTTTATAATTTAGTAAGAGCATCAAGTCAAGTTAGCAAATGAAATTTTTACTACTTCTGAGGACAATCATTCTGCAACAAATAAAGGGTACAGTTGATGGTTTATCTCTGACTCTCTTTCATTCCCTGCTGCTTTCTCTTCCCACCTCTCACTTTCTTCCCCACTCCCAGAAGCCCCTGCCCTTGACCGCTGCTGCACTGAGCTCCTTCTACCGAGACAATGAACTGTTCCATATTTTAAAATATAGGATAGGCCTCATTCAATAAAGAAATATGAGACCCTGAGAGACAAAGGGCTATAAGAAACCGAGCTTTGGATCTCAGGTCCACACTCACATACATGAAGGAAGATGCCGGTTGGAAAAGATCCAAAAGTCACATGCATTCAGCTAAACGGGCAGCCTGAGTGGACTCCCACCCTGGTAACCCTCGCCCTTGACCTCACTGTTTTCTGATATCCATGACACAAAGTAATTTTCATGACTATTGATTGATGCTAACATGGCAGCAAATGCACAGTACAATTAAGATTTCTATCATTCTCTAGCTTTTTCTCCATTTAATTACTTGTTGCAGTGACAAGATAAAGACATTGTATAGTTGAACTAACTACATAGGCCATATGAAATGATGGAATTCGAAAAAGAGATTGGAAACTTTGGATTCACTCCAAAGTTCAGTCCAGGAAGCAGTTCTCAGAAATGTGCCTAGGTCTCCTAGAAATGAAGTGAGAATATGAGAGCTGGAACAGTCAATGTTCTTTTTGCTTTCATTTGCTTATCTCCTCTTGTGTGTCTGTGTAGCCTCTGGTTGGCTGGTATCCTTGCAGCATTCTGTACTGAGATTTGTGCTTCTATCATGAGTGTTCACCTCCATCTTCAGCACTAGCCAGAGTTGGAGAATCTCCAGTGCAATAGTGCAGAAAGAAGATTTTTTACAAGAATTGTGTAAGCTGATTACTACAACAGACTTAGTAACCTCATCACCTCCTAAAAGGAAGTTCTTAAAAGAATTTTTTTCCTTAGTGCTGCAACAAAGATTGATAGACACATTAAAATTGCATGTTTGCCCCAGATTTTTTTTTCATCACAAAGTCCTCAAATACGTCCCTGCTTCAAATCCTAGCAGGCTATCTGTTCATGAGGCAATTCTACCTATTACAATGAGTTGGAAGGACTATGATGCTACTAAATGGATTTTACAATGATTCTCAATGTTTTCTAACTACGATAATACATTTTTAAGTTATCCACTTTTTGTGAAGAATTAATAGGAAAATAGGATGTTGTACTGGGAAGCCTCTCTTCACTGCTCATCCTAAGTAGGAAAATTCTGTCAAGTGTTTTTGACTCTATGAGGAATCTGCTTCTTTGTTATTTTATTATAGTAATACAGGTGCTTCTCAACTTGTGATGGAGTTACATCCCAAATAAACTTATCAGAAACTGAAATACTGTCATTTGAAAATGATTTTATACACCAAACTTACTGAACATCATGTCTTAGCCCAGCCTCCCATAAACATACTCAGACACATTAGTGTTCATTTGGGCAACATCATTTAAAACAAAGCCTAATCTATAATGAAATATTCAATATTTCATATAATTTATTGAATACAATACTGAAAATGAGAAACAGCATCATTGCAAAGTAAAAATAAATCATAAGTCAAATCATTGTTAAGTCAAAGACAGTACTTGTGTTAGTAATAAGTTTATTCACTACTTTCATAGTATTAATAATGCATTTACAATACTCAAAGTCTATTAAAAATGTTCATGCTTGAGACAAACTTAAGAAAAATAGCCATCCCAAGTAGAATCTCTTCTTTATCAATAATATTATAGTCCTATGAGAGTATTTTGAAAAAGTTTTCTATAATAGCCTCTTGCTATTCTTTTATTTAGAGAATTCCATTCATCATAATTTAAAGGGTTTTTTTCCTTCATAAGAAAATAATTAAGTAGCCATTCTAGAAAAGTAACTGGCAAAAGCTTTTCACGCTTACTTGAATTTTGTCCATTGCAAATTTATTAATTTCAAACCCGTTTTAATATTTAAAGAAATGTACAATAATTTTTTTAATTGGCCCAAGATAACATGTTTGAATTTTTTTCATCAGTGTCAATATGATTTCAGGTGCATACAATCTTCAATAACATGAAATAATATTCCATCCAATGAAGAGTGACAATCTTCATTGGCAATAGAATGCCTTCTCAGTTCTGTTATTTTTATGGGCTTCACTTTAAATTAACAAGAAAATATTAGAATAGCATGCTCTATACATGATCTGCAAATGCATGTGAGTCTCTAAATCATTGCTGCAAGTTTCTAGACTTGGTATATTTATCACCCAAGTCTTCCCAGGTTTTATTAAGATGTGCTTATAAAAAATCCTCATTACATCCTCTTCTTCTGTGCTCCAATATGTTGTTACTTACGTATAAATGATAAAAGCCACAGTATTTTGCAACTGGTAGATTTCTCTTAGTACACTGTCATTTAGTACTTTATTCTTTGGACAGAGTCCACAGTGTTTGTTTTTTTATGTCTCTAAACCATATAAATCAAACATTTTATTAGGAAAAGTAGAGTCAGAGAAACAGAAAGGTCATCTCTACCAAAACAAAACCACATTTCGTTAGTCCTTGATATTTAATTTCGTCATGTGGTCTTCTTTCTCAAGCATGGAATGAACATTTTTAATGCAGAAGTGCATAGACACTAACTATAAAATCTGATTAAAATTCAGCTATGTTTGAGTCACCAGAAGGTTTCACTAATCAGTGTGAGTTGATAAAACCACATGCGCTCCTGATTTCCATGCTCAGAGACACTGCTCTGTCTCCCACCTTTCAGGCGGTAGGACACAAGACTGGTTCTATCCTGCTGTGCTTGGGGTGCTGTTTGTCCCATGGTCTACCACTATGAATTTCACAAGAAGCATCCCTGGCTGCCACCACTACTCCTCACAGCCCTGTTTTTCTCTAACCCATTCCATCTTCCACAGACCTCCCTTCTCATTCTCTACCTTCTGAATTCTGAGAATTATGTGTCTCATAATTCCCTTCTTCCATGTCCAGCAGCCACTTGCCCCTACCCAATCACCTCGTTTATTCTCTGCTCCTCTACATTGTTATCTCCCAGCACGTATATGGTCTTTTTGTTTTTCTCCTACACCACATGGGCCCTTCCTGCTTCCCATGGAAGACCAAAAGCATGTTTACCATCAACCAAGTTTTCTCTGACTTAGTGATCTTGGATCAGGGACTTCATTTTACAGACAAAAGGACCAAAGCTGGAAAGGTTGACTTGCTTTGTCACTTTTCCTTTCTAAATGTTTACTTATTTAATGTCTTTTCATGAGGGGGCCAGAAAAGTCAATGAAAAGTGTTACTGTAAAAAGAGACAAATGAAAAGTTTACAAGCAGTTAGCCCAAATATCAGCAGATGTGTATGCAGCCTCCTGGGAAGTTAGTGGTGCTTAGGGGTCATGACGACCTGCAATCAAAGCCCTTAACTGAGAATTAGGAAGCACGGATTTGTCACTGTCAAATTGTGTGACCTTGACCGTACTGTGAAGCTGGAATCTCTTCATCTATAAAAAATGAGTAGAACTGGACAATATCCCACCTACCTCTTAGATTTCATGGTTCTTATTAAAAACTTTATAAAAATGAACAGTGCTTTGTGTGAAACCAAAAGAGTTTTTGTAAACATTGCTTTTGTCATTCATTCTTTTTATAGCATTTGCAAGTACACATGTTCTCTGCTTTTCTTTTGCTTGAAATTGGAAAACCGAGACTTCTGAGAGTGAAATGATCTCTAGAACAGCAGGCCCTTAAGGGTTTGGTCTGGGAACTAATCTTGGGTTTCCAACAACCACTGGTTGTCCAGTAGTCTTTCTGGGATACCACTCATCTTTCTTCATTTGTAGGTGGTCTATAAGCTTCTCTTTGCTTCAATTCAGATTTCTCAGGATTAGCAGAAGAATACATTTTGCACTTGAAACCTCAATTTTGAATTTATTCAAACCACTTACTCAAATCCTAATTTAAGATAATTGAATAACTGCTCAATAAATATTGACTCAAGAGACACAATCACTTCTTTATTAAATTCTAAATGGATCATAATGATAATAATTGTCTATCACTTACTAGATATTATTGGAAAGTCACTGAGTTTCTATGCACCTCAGTTTCCCCTGCTGAAAAAAAAATAGAGATAATAATGGTATCTACCTACCTTAGGATGTTAAGATTATTGAGTAATATGATACAGACACTCATTGCCTTACGATGGAGTTATGTCCCTGATAAACTCATCAGAAGTTGAAAATGTTCCAAGTGGAAAATGCACTGGATACACCTAACCTAACAACACATAGTTTAGCCTATTGTAAACTTGCTCAGGATGTTTACATTAACTCACAGTGGGGTAAAGTCATCTAACACATGATTTTATGTGTTAGTTTTTATTGAAGTACTGAATATTTCATGCAATTTACTGAATACAGTACATTGTAGCATTGCTTATTTTCCTCATGCTCACATGGATGACTGGGAGCCATGACTCCATGGTCACCACCCAGCAATGTGAAAGAATATCTTAGCAAATATTACTTAAGTGGCAAAGATCAAAATTAAACATTCAAGGTATGGTTTCTATGGAGTGTGTTTTGTTTTTGTACTATTGTAAAGTCAAAAAACCTGAGTAGAACCATGGTGAATTAGAACATTTGTATGTGTGAAGTATGACCATGTATAGGAGATGGTACGGTGCTCAGAAAATACTTGGTGCTCTTATTGTGAGAGTGGTGTTTGCCACCTGGTGTTATTTGTAACCATTGTCAGTAATAATAATAGAGAAGTTCCTAGGGATATCTAGAAAACTCAGAGATGGCTCTAGGAAAGATCTGGTCTTTGAGCTGTTTTGCAGAGGATATGAAATTTGGATGCATCTAGAGGAAAGGAAAGTCTCTTCTGGTTCTTCAGTAGAAGAAGGATTGGGCAAAAGCACAGGAAGGAGAGAGCATAGTTAGCTTTGCTTGACTGCAATGAAGTTTATGGGAGGAGACTGGAGAAAAATAGAGTTGAAAAAGCCCTGGGTGCAGGTCAGTGATAAGAGCAACCCTTGGTACAACATTATTATGTGGTATATTGGAGCAATTTAGATACCTTTTTAAAATGAAAAGATTTCTTTAAAAAGATCATTCTTCTTTTAATACCTTGACCATTGCAGTAATGAATTTTGACCTCTTTTATTCCATCTCTAAAGACAAGTTCTAAGACATTCACCAAGGAGTTTCTTCTGCTGGAACACAGAAGAGTTATCATGGACACTCTTGCTGTTCTCCGCATTCCCCCATACTGACCCTGAGAGAGTGAGCTCAGAACAGCATAAAAGGAACTTACCATAAATAACTAATGCATAAATGCATAAAATAAAATTGTAATCCAGTGCATAATCTTCTTGAGATCAGAGCCATGACTTTTAGGTCTTCTGTGCATCTTACCATCACAGTGCCTTATAAAAGCTGAGAACCACTGAATTGAACTCCTGGGAGAACTTGCACTTAAGCACACTGCACAGATGGACACTAAAGTGAAAAAAAAATTGGTTTCATCCTTAAGACACAGAAAATGGTACCAGTGAGGGGCCCGATGAGCTTGGCTCTGTTTGTATCTATCTAAAACCACAGACAATTCTCTTTTTTCTCCATCTCCATCTCTGTTTTATCAGCTGGAATTTATTGTTTTTCTTTTCCTTTTGACATGTGTTTTCTATTGTATCCCTCTATTCTTATTTTTTTAAATCAGTCTTGATCATTCTCGCACATTGGCAGCTCTGTTAGTAATCCTAAAGATAACCGTGTATGGCCTGTTCTCTGAGAGAGTGAGCCCTTAGCACACAAGGACTCAACCCTATATTTAAAAAAACAAAACCAAAGAATCCACCTATCCATGTTCCATAGAGAATTTGTTTTCCTTTTGTTTTAGAAGACATGGTGAATTTTCCAATTCAGTAAGAGTGAAAAGAATAAGAAAAAATTCAATCTTGTGCCATTTCAGAATGCCATTGTGCATTCCTAGCAGCCATTAATAACGGCAGGTGTTGTGAGGAATCAGACAGGCAACTGGATTCCTGAAGTCAGTCCAGAGTTGACTGCTTATGTTTTTAGAACTGCATGAAGATGAGAAGTGTAGGCAACTGCTGCTGTGCAGCCAACAGGAGTCTTGCAGCTGCAGGCCCTGAAGCTCTTTGAAAATCGCCCTTAATTGTCTTTTGCCTCTGTGTTACCAACTTATCACCTAACCCTGCGGTGGCTTTCATGCTGTGTGTCACCAAAAGCTAGCATCTGCTACCTTATAGAGAGCTGGCAACGATCCTGAAGATGAAATCTAAATGGTATCTCCACAGTTTCAGGTGGAAGGAAAACAAAGGTTTTAGAGTTCTTGTTATTTTGGCTTGAGGCATCATGCTTTATATTTATCAACTTTGCAGCCTGATTTAGGGTTGGCATTAGGAAAAATAATAAAACCACACACACTTCTCTTTTGGCCCTCAGAACTCCTCCTCTATTGGCAAGACTTTATATCTTTTTATTGGCAAGTTCTTGGCTCAATTATATGAGTTATATATCTTCCACACCAATAACAGTCTTTTCTAGCCAAAGCAGCAATTGGACTCATAGGCATAGGGAAAACAGAGTGCTCTGTGACATTTTGGTTTTGTTTGGCCTTTCTGGCTCTTTTGGCAAAGGAAATAGTTCTTACTCTTCAGTACTGACCCAGCCTCAGGGCAGTTCAAAGGCAAAGAGAAAGGATAGAGCCAGCAAGAGAACAGCATAAGCCAGGACTTGCCATCAGCTACTGATCAGAACCTAGAACTTAGACCAGGGACTTAGAGATTTAGGGTGTTTACACCAGAAGTTACAAACTCCATTGTCTGCAGAGGCAAGAAGCAGATGGCTTGGGGCTCCTCGGAAGAAATAAGTGTACCTTGTCTAAGGGGCAGCAGCTCTTGGCTCTAGACAGGAAGTAGATGTAGTAGCAAACAGATCTTCTAATTTTTCTGAAAAAGTCAGAAACCAAATTTTTGTGTGACAGTTCCTGATTTGTTAATATCGGCATGTATTTTTAAAATATATATATAGATAGATAGATAGATAGATAGATAGATAGATAGATAGTTGTAATAGACACGATATCTTTATTTAATTTATTCATTTTTATGTGGTGCTGAAGATCAAACCCAGAGCTTCACACATGTGAGGTGAGTACTCTACCACTGAGCCACAACCCCAGCCGTAGGCATGTATTTAAGAACAACCTTTAAACACTGGAGTCAATGTAAACACCATGGGCAGGCGGTGTGCAAGGCACCAGTCTGTGACCTATGCCTTCCTTGTAGCCTTTCCCTCACACTTTGCTAATCAGGGAAGAAAATTTTTCCAGTTTTGTCTTTCACATATTTTCTACACTGATTTTTTTTTTTTTTAATCCAAGTTGTTTTTAGAGTTCTTGGACCCCTTTTGTGAACACAGTCTGTAATAAACCCCAGCTCCCAGGGTGGCCTCATGATGATCCATTCTCCTCAAGTGACCTCAAGTCCATGGCTGACCTGATAGGGGAGGAGGGAGAGGCTGGACATTCTGGAACTCTTCTGGACTGGGGCAAAATACTGGATTCCATCTACCTCAGAACTGTAGCCCCTTAGCCAGCACATGTCCATTTAGCCTTGATATGTGAGGAAAAGGAGCATGTCAATGTGAGCCAGACCAGATCCTGCTCACCTGTGCTTGTCAATATGTGGTATGTTCATGCAGAAGAGAACAGGACGCTGTGGGACTGGTACAGCACAGAGAGTGAAGGGGAATACTGTTCCCATTCCTCAACTGTAAGACAAAGTCATGGAAATCAAAAGCAGAGGCCCTGACTAGCCAGGCCAGGGGAAATGTTGTGCTCCTCCCTATTATTCAATGAATGTGCCCATCCCTATGCCAGGCTATTGGAAATCTTCACCAAAAATAGAAGCAGTGGACAGTGGTCCAGGGGCTGGGATGGAGACAACAAACTATTTTTGTTCCAAGTGGAAGAAAGAGGCCAAACAAGAGATTAAAAACAGGGACAAGTGAAAAGAACTTGTCAGCCTCCCAGCTCATGGGTGTGTTTCTTTATGGTGTGAAAGTCGGACCAGAAGTCTGAAGAACCGAGTCAGGACCTGAAGTTTGGCTTAATCTGAGTTGTAGTTCAGAAATGTGCAGAGCATTTGGCACACGAGCAACCCGCATGCCCAGTGTCAGGCCCCCTCCCTCTCTCTTTTTTTTCCTCTTGACTTTCTTTTTTCCTTCTTTCTTCAGTGGATTTTGTTTCCCAGAGAGGAAAGGATGACGTCAGCCAAATATGAGATACAGGCTCATCTAATTAAAATTTTTGTTTATTTACTTGTGATTTTAAAAGGAATATGAAGCACACTAGAGAGACATTTGTGTCTGGAAAGAGTTGAGCAACTCTAAAGCTGTAACATGCGGCAATTGGTTAAAAATTGCTAAATTATGTTTCTTTATTTTTCGCAAAATGTCAAATGTTGTTCTTTAGCTTCTATAAAGGTCACTATGGCTTAAAAAGAAAAGAATAAAAAAAAGACCAAACTTGGACCATTAACTTGTTATTGAACTTCAGAAGTGTTTTATTTACCAGTAAAGTTAAACCTTAAAATGTTTTTGTGACGCTGAAACAAGAAGAGATGAGATTGCAATTAATAACTTGCTGCTAACTTTCCTCTTCTTTATGGGCCTTTCAGTGAAAAACAACAAGGAGAACATAGTTTGGCAGCCAGTTACTTATGATCACTCTGTGTGTGTTCATATATGTGCAATAAACAACCAGGAAGTGGGGGGAGTTATAATATTTTCCTCATGCTTTTCTGACCTTACGTGTTCTTGAGCAGAATATAGCTGTGGGAATAAAATTCTTTTAATGAATACATTTCACAGTGGCATTTACCGAATGGTAATCAGGGACTTGCTCTTCCACCAGAGAAGTCATTTTTTTATAATTGATGATGAACGATGGAGCACACACACGCACACACAGGAAGAAGAAGAGAAAGAACAATTTGTTCAAAGAGGTTTTCTAATAACTGTTGTTGTTCATTACTGCAGTTTGTGCTCATCATAGTGCATTGAGAAGCCATAACTCTATTGGGGGAAATAAAGTGAAAATAATAAAACAGCATTATTTAATAGCATGAAATCATAAATTTCTATTGAATTGAGCCTTTTGACCCCATTATAAAGCAGAGCAGTCCAGCAAAAGGTAGTTCACAAAATGATTATTGTCATTATTGTCATGACAAATTTGTGACATTTTAAAAAGAGAATATACACAAATTTATCTTTGGTAGCGCCCCACCCACCTCCCATGTTTGGCTTTTTGTTGTATTTGTTCTGGTTGGTTTGGGGGTTCTGTTTTTGTTTTCTTTTTGCTTGTTTTTTGCTTCTCTTGCCCACCCCCCCCCCATAGTTCCCCAACTTGTGTCGTTTGGCTGAGCTTGTCTCACTGTTAGGTAATTCCCTTTGAATATCTCACAGAGCTAGTTTCAGAAAGGTCTCTTGCCAGGATATTGGTGTTTTCAAGAGGGACTCCCAGGCCTCCTGCCCATCTTTCCTTCTCCTGGAGATAAGCAAAATGCCAAACCCACCTGCCTTGGCCATCTGCTTTCCAGGCTATGGGAGTAGCAAGTATAAGCTCTCCACCATATGTCCTGGGTTCAAATCCTGGCTCTGTCACTTATCAGATCTATGATCTGTGCATTCCTGTGCCTCAGTTTCCTCATCTGTAAAGTAAGAAAGATAATGACGCCTATCTTACAGGATTCTTGTGAGGACTGAATGAGACAACAACGCATGTAAAATATCTGATAGGATGGCCATACATAGGAAGTACTCACTGAATGTTAATTATTATGTTACTGCTATTATTCTTGTCTTAGTTCACTCAGGCCTCTATAACAAAAATATTTTAGACTGGATAATTTATAAACAATGATAATGTGCTGTTTATAGTTCTGGAGGTTGCCAGGATCAAAGTGCCAGCAGGTTTTGTGTCTGCTGAGGACCTTTTTGACAGAGGTGCTGTATTCTGTGTATCATCACACAGCAGAAGGAAAAAGAGGCTGGCAAGCTTCCACAGGGCTCCTTTACCAGGGCTCTAAGCCCCTTCCTGTGGGTGGAACCCTGTCAATCAAGTCATCTCCTAGAAGCAGCACCTCTTAATAGTATGGTTTCGTCATGAATTTTGGAGGGACACAAACATTCAGACCTAGCAATTCCCAATATGACCATCCATGTTTTTACATGTCACATTTTCTGAATTACTGTGTAATTACTCTTTCACTCTCTGAGCTATTTGCTGTAGTTAGAGCTAGAGGATACTTAATTTTTATCTATCTACCTACCTATATACCTGTTCTATTCCAGGAACTATTTTATGTGATCTGGATAAACCAGAAAACTGAGAAAATACTTTCCTACTAACAAAACTGACAATAATGCCTGCCTTTGAGAAACTTATATTCTAGTAGAAAATAAGAGGTAGAAGGAAAATATAGACAAAACAAATAAACACAAGAGAATTATGTAGCTTGTTAGAAGGTAAGTGCCAAGTTTAGGAGAGTGCAAGGCAGGGAGATGGGCTGCATTTTAAATAGGTGGTCAAGGAGGCTCTTTGAAATGGCCTTGCCTACTGGCCTTCTTTATGGAGAAGGAAGCAAGGAGGGCCTCAGTGTCCACCTTCAGTTGGTTTTACTTTCTTTTGTGAATAACATATGTGTTTTCAATTTTCTTCCACATTTTTATGTATTATTTCTGAATAATCATCAGGGAGTTTCATTATCTTATTAATACGACAAAGGAAATGTCTCTTAGACTCAGATCCTTTGGTCTATTTTTGGCCTTTATCCTAAAATTTTTCTCTTCTCCTTACTTTCTAGTATATTATGAGTTTACGTCTCCAAAAGCATCACAAAATTAATTTCAAAAAAAAATGTCTTTATAGCTCAGCTTTTTTCCCATATGGAAGCTAGAAGGAAAAGAAAAAAAAAATCATGAAAGTAGAAGGGAGTCAGGGAGGGAGGAGAGGAAGAGGAGGAGGTACAGGAGAGTGAAATTGATCAAATTATGTTCTGTGCATGTATAAATATGCCACAACATAACACACCATTCTGTATAAGTGGTACATACCCATAAAAAATATCTGTCCTGTTTTCCCCTCCCAGTTAAGTGGGGTTAATAGTAGGTCCATTATGTAAGATTTTATTTTAACTTTGGCCAGTTTAGTATTGCTGCATCAAAAGGAAGTTAGCATTGGCTTAACATCACTTAGCAAAGTAGGTGCAATGTGAGCAAAACTAGACCAAAAATACTTGAAGATTGAAGAGTCCTGGTGGTGAATTTAACATGCCTGTGGAAAAAAATCCTTGACTTCTAGTGCAGACACCTGAATTAACATGATAAAAGAGACAAGGAATGGGACAAAACCAGGCTTCATAGTAAAATGTAAAAGGTTTTCCCCAAAACTCTGTTCATAACAAACTTTAGCATTTAAGTTACAGGGTCAGGAAGAAAAATTTTCGATTAGTTGGTTTAAGTCGGAGAAACAACACGAAAATATGTAAATGTAAAATTTTCTGTAATGCTCTCATATTTGAATTTGTATGAGTTTTTAAACTAGTTTCTTTCTATATATATATATATATATTAATTATTTAATACTAGAATGGATTGGATTATCACTTCAAAAGAGGTTTAAAAATCTCTAGAACTATTCTGTCCACATTTTGTGAGACAAACGAGACATGGAGAAGAGAAAGAGAGAGAGAGCCAGGCAGGCCCTCAGAGATACCCAATTTCAGCTGCTGTGCCAGTGTGCAGTGCAGACTTCAGAGTAATGGGTTTGGAAAGGCTCTGCAAGACCAGCAGAGTGAAGTCACAGCTGCTCTTCTCCATTTCCTATTGCATATATTCTCAACATTCATGACTTTCCTGTCTTGAATCAATCAGAATGTTACAGGGCTAAGGCATTCTAGGAAACTGAGGCAGTGCAAACACACCCCCCTTTAGACCCCGATTCTTGCAATCAAGTCAGAAAGATCTCAGACATGTCACTCAGAGTAACAAACACTGAGTTTATTGAAGGGATGGGAAAAGGAATAAGGGGACACTCTCAAAGGAGAGAATGGGTCCTCTTCAAGAGGAGAAGGACAACATGTCTCTCCTGCACTCCAGTTTTATTGGGAATCCCAGAGAACTTTCCAGAGAATCCCATCTAGGTCCATCTCTTGACATTTGACTGACAGGAGGATGACATTAGACATTCCAGTCCCCATTGCTATGACAACTCTAGTTCACTTTGTTTCATGCTGACTGGTCTTAATTGGATTCATACCTAGAAATTCTTACCGATTTTATGGTTAGGAGGTATTATCCTTATCTCCCTGAGTTCTGGGATCTGGTCTGTGAAAAAGGTTACAAAGCCTTCCCCTTCAGGGTAACTTAGGTTTGTTTCTCTTATCAACATTATTTTGGGCCTGGTTTTCTCCTGCAGATTGGTGAGGAATGTGGCATATCCTGTCCACTTAAGCTGGGCAGGGTTGCAGGTAAATTGCTTCTTGGAAAAGAAAGGAAATGTGGGGGGTCAGCAGAGTGGGCCCATTTAATAGAATTATTCCCTTAACCTTCTGTTCCCATCAAGAGTAGACGAGCACAGCCATTGACATTCTCTCAGCCCGTGTGAAAGTCTTTTAAACTATGAACTGCTGACACGATGTGAAAATACTTGTCTTTAAAAAGCTCGGGTCATTTCCTTTGCGTGGTGTGTTAGGTTTTCATCACTGTGACAAAACTCAACTGATAAGGAGAAAAGATATATTTTGGCTCATAGTTTCACAGGTCTCAGACTGTGGTCACCTAGCTGGGGTGTTTGGGAACCTGTGGCAAGGCTGTACATCATGTGACAGAGAAAAGCTGCTTGCCTCCTGACAGCCAGCAAGCAGAGAGAGGCAGGCCTAAGGTCCCAGCATTTCCTTCAAGGACACACCCTAACTTCCTTCCACTAGATTCTACCTCCTAAATTTTTCGCCATCTCCCAATAGTGCCATCAGCTGAGGAACGAACTTTCAACACACGAGTTTTGGATGACCTTAAGACTCAAAATGTAAGAAGTGGGTCATATATAATACATTTGTTAAAAAAAAAAAAAAGTAGCCATTAATACAAAGCCATCCCTTGGTATCTGTGAAGAACTGGTTCTAGGACCCAACTGAGAATATTAAAATTTGCAGATGCTCAAGTGCCTTATGATGTAGTATTTGCATATAGCCTATGTACACCTTTCTTTAAGTCATCTCTAGATTATTTGTAATACCTAGTACATATAAATGCTATGTAAATAGTTGTTTTATTTGACAACTATTTGTCGGAGGAATAATGACATGAAGAAAAGTTTGTACATATTTAGTACAGATGCAGTGTTTTCTGGAACATTTTCAATCTGCATTGATTGAATCCTCAGATATAAAACTTGCAGATATGGGGAACCATCTGTAATTCTTTAAAAGGATCAGGAATATAGTCAGAAGATACAGTGAAAGCTGGAACCTATAGTATCACATCATAGAGTTATTAGAGTAAATTACATGATCAATGAGACTGCATTGAAAATCTCTAAGTAACACTAGTCTTTGAAAACCATAGCAGAGAGTTAAGGATTTGGATCATACAGGCCTAGTTTCAATTCCACATGCAGTACCATCCCTAAGTCCTAGTAAGTGGAATGACACATAAAGTGCTTAGCCTGTTGCTTGGCACATAATAAACAGAAAAGAATAGCTTCAATATTTAGAAGAAGGAGAAGGAAGAGGAGAGAAGAGAAGAGTTTCATGGTCTTAAATAATTCTCCAAATTTATTGTGAGTCTATGTACTTGGTGCTAGAGTTTTAGTGGTAACTTGATCAACAAAACATGGAAACATATATCACAAATTAAATTGGCTGTAACAAACAGTGATTATACTCATAGATAATACAGAGAGGTTTTATTTCATTCCCACTCCTTTTGACCATGCTCTTATGTCCATATGTAATTATCTTCCCCTTTTAAAAATGATCTTAATTTTCGTCAGAATCCAGCTGTAACTGTACCACTTCCTTGAAATCATCTGCACCCTTCCTAGTTTACAGTAATCTCTTCTGATGCCAACCCCCACATCATTGTCTTCTGTATTTTTGCTCACTTGGCACCTCATCCAACACTGCCTAGGGCTGTTCCCTAACCAGTTCCCTGAAGACCCACTCTCCCTGTTCCTTTGTACTGCCTGTAAAGCTTAATTACAGGGCTGGCACAAGGTCCTCAGTAAATTCTTGTTGAATTAAATCTCTTATTCGAAATCTCTAATGCCTCTACTCCCCTCCCACAAATCCCCTCAATTTAGGGAATCTTTTGTCTCGAATGACCAACAAGTTTTAGCACCTTATCCCAAACTGACATTTTTAAATTATTTACATGCTTCATAATTTTCCAGTGTGTACTACCAAAACAATATTTATATCAAAAACATATTTAATTATCCAACATTTTTCCTAACAACTGTGGTACTAGCCAGGAGCATTGGCCCACTTAGAGGAGTTGAAATAGCTAAAGGTTACGTGCTTTGCCTCAAATAATAGACTTAGTGGTAGGGTTAGGAATGGAAATGAGGTCAGCCCCCCAGAACAGTCTGGTGGCCTTGAGCAACCAGGAAGGTGAAGTCGGTGCCTCACTTAACTCACTAAGTTTACTGGAAGTGCCTATTTTTCTATGTGCCAAATTCAGTAAGTCATGGAGCAAATGTTTATTTTGCTATGCTTTGAAAAGTTGCTTTTCTTCTTGTAAGTTTTCTCTGTGGAAGAATTCCAAGATATGACTTAATCTATGTTTGCAGCATTGAACTAGAGGCAGGATTTGTCCTGTAACTTGGCTCTGTAATTTCTGGACCACTACTGTAGAAAGTAGGAAGGGTAGAAGCAAAAAAAGAAATGCCTGGTGTTTGACTCTCCATTCAAGGTCCATTCCTGTCTTAGAGGCAGTGAACAACATACCTAACATCTCCAGGTAGGCATCAGCTTCTCAAAACAGTCAGGTGTTTGCTCAATAATTATTTCCAGAATGACAGTAACCAAATAATTCCCTCAGGTTAGACATGAACTAGACATTACCAATATGGAAGCCCATTCCCAGTCAGAGCTATTTGCTATTACCCCTTAAATTTCTTCTGCAGGCTTTCTTTAAGCTGAGACTTTGTGTTTGTTAAATTATAATAATCTCAGAGTTTTAAGATACTGCAAGGGGATTGCCAAAAATAGTTTATAACTTAGAAAAAAAATATCACTTCAGCTGGCTAAACCATCCATATAGTCGTACGTAGGTAGACAAAGTGAAAGCAAGATTTGATTGACAGCTTGAATCCAGGAAAAGAAATTAGGAAGCCGACTTCATAGGAGACACCAGAACTTGCCCTGAACCATTTTAATTCTTTTTCTGTTTTCATAATACAAATTTGGGATGCTTTCAAAATCAACAGACTGTCATGCTGTTGATTCACAGCCTAAACAACCTTGTCAACCCTTTCCTAAATAGTCACTCTGATTCTTGAACTTGCTAGAAGTATGCTAGCTTTACAGGTCTTCAGAGTTTTTCATGCTGCCTGGAAGAGTAACTCTATAATGTTGTTTAAAATATAATCACACTGCTTAGTGTTAGAATTTTGAACAATCAACAGGATTCGTTTGGGGTTTACAATGCAGTCATTGGGAACCATATGGCTTGTTTAAGTCAACATCTGTGATTCCCTTCAGTTAAATACTGAAAATAAAGTGCTACAAGAAGATTGTATTCAGTCTCAAATCCAAAGCTCCATCACTTTTTTTTTTTCTGTTGGTTACTTTAGTACCTGATCCTAGGTGGAAACAGTTTTCTTTTCCTTCCATTTTCACTCTCAGCTGTTTCCATGGGTTAGGAAATTTTGTAGGAATTTTTGAGTTGAGCCACTCAGTGCCTTGATGTTGTTCAGAGGTTTGTTGTTTCGCTTTTGGTTGTTTTCTGGGTCCTCTTTCTACTAATAGAGCAAAAATGCATTGCAGTATAGCTGTTAGCTTGCAGAATGGTCTTGTCATTTACAGTGAATAGAAAGAATACAGGTCCTAAAACCAGCCAGTCCTGACCTGCTGAGCTTGGCACTAAATATTTTAACTTCTGTTTTTAACACCTATGAAATGTCTACAGTAATAGCTTACGTACAGAATTGTTATAAATGTGAAAACCTACTTATTTATTACTAAGTATTGACCCAATATAATACCTAAGACATTCAGGGGCACAGAGCAATGATAATAAATTAAGACTTCTTAGTGATAATTTCTTCCCAGCCACTGAAGGATAAACACAGCTTGTCCTTATCCAAGAGTTCTAGAAATAATACATGTTCACTATTTAAATAGTTTTCTATAAAAAGCTTTTGTTCAGCAAAGAAATAACCAGCCAAACAAAGAGACAACCGACAGAACAGGATAAAATATTTGCAAATTATACTATATCTGACAAGGAATTAATATTCAAAATATATAAGAACTCAGACAACTTCATACCAAAAGAACAAGTAACCCGATTTAAAAATGGGCAGAAACCTGAGTAGAAATTTCTCACAAGAAGGATGGCCAACAGGGAAAAGTGCTCATTGTCACTAATTATCAAGGAAATGCAGATCAGATCCATGATTGCCTCACCACAGCAAGAGCAGCTATTAGCAAAAAGACAAAGGATAACAAGTGCTGGCAGGGATGTGGAGAAAAGGGAACCCTTGTACACTGTTGGCAGGAATGTAAATTAGTATAGCCATTAGGCAAAGCAATATGGAGGTTCCTTAAAAAATCAAAACTACAACTTCCATATAATTGATTAGTCCCAAAGGAAATGAAATCACTATGTAGAAGAGATATCTAGAATTCCATGTTCATTGCTGCACTATTCACACTTGCCCAGAAAAGGAAAGTGCCCATCAACTAATGAATAGATAAAGAAAATGTGGTACATATACAGAATGGAACACTATTCAGCCATGAAAAGAATAGAATCCTGATAGTTGTGACAACATGGATGAACCTCAAGAACCTTCATGTTAAGTGAAATAAGCCAGGGACAGAAAGACAGGTACCCTGTGATCTCACTCAAGTTGAATTTACACAAGATGATCTCATGGAAGTAGAGAGTGTAATGGTAGTTACAAAGGCTGGGGTGGTTACAGGGAATGGAGATGCAGAAAATGGCCAGAGGATGAATAATGTACAGTTAGGAGGAATATATTTCAAGAGATCTCTTCAATAAAAAGGAAAAAGAAGTTTTGTTGTTTTGTGTCAAAGGAGAAACACAGGGGGACTCCTGTCCCAGAGGTTGTGATTCTGCCCATCAAGGGGACAGAACTTCTATTTTGTCTCCCCTTGGGGTTTATCATAAAGTAGTTAAACCTATAAATTTACTTTCTGTGAACAATTGGTCCATTTCCTTAGCACACACCAATTCCATTGTAAATTAATATTTGGAGATCGAGTCAGTTTTCTGAAGCTTTTGATGAGTTCCTGAAATATGAAATGTTTTTTTTTGTTTTATCATAACATTTATATGTTATAACGTGATTACTCTTGTCTGTCTTTTACTGAGCTGCAAACCACTTGAAGCCAGGTGCTGTGTGTTTCATCTCTGTGTTCCAAACCTTAACGATGCCTTTTCTCAATAAATGTTGAATTATTGAATGGATCCATGAATGAACAAATAGTTGAATGAATGCTAAGAATAACAAAAGTCTTATTATACCTTTCCAACATATTTCCATATCCCAAATTCAAATGATTCTTCTCCACCACTCCAGCCACCCTCCCCCAAATACACACACCCTGGAAGAAAATAGTGAAAACGTGGAAGCACATTCTGCCATTCTTTCGGCAGGCTGGCACTACTTCCGTAATGATCTTCCCTGTGTTCCAGTACTTAGCACTTGAATCGTCATTCTTTGATTTCGGGCAAATTGGAAAGAACAGGATTCACTAGAAAATAAATGTTTTCTTTAAATTCCTGGAGGATTATTATAAAAACAGTGAGGCAAAGATTCTTCAATGTTGGAAAAACAAAGCAAGACTTCTGTAATTAAAACCAGAAGACATAGTATGGATGAGAGAAAACAGTAATCAGCCTAAAAGAGGAAACGCCTGGACTTAAAATACAGCCATGTGTCGTCTAACAATGGGGATAAGATCTGAGAAATACATCATTAGGCAGTTTCATTGTTATGAGAAAAATCATCATCGTGCATGCGTAAAGAAGGTGGCTAAGATGTCGGTAGGTGTTATACACTTAGGAAACCACCATCATATGTGGGGTCCACCATTGATATTAAGTGTTGGTATTTGACACTTGGCTGTACTTAATTTTCTCTAGACTAAGAGATGGATATAAATTGTTCTGGACATTTTAAAATCACAATGATTCAGAATGTTTTGCTGTTGCATTTATGAGTTAGAACTCTGAAATTTATTTCCTTTTTTATAAGCAAATATAGTTGACATTTATTTACTAGAGGGGCTCCGTCTTCTCCAACTCATGGTTTTTGATGTATGTAGCAAGAAGATCAGAAATCATTATTGAAAATATATTTTAAAGTGTTCTCTTCCTCTCTGATTCTCTGTCCTGCAGGTTATAAGCCAAGCTGAGTTAGAAAGCACTTTGGAGAGAAGGTAGAGGTCTCCTCTATCTGTGGGTTCTGGAAATGCTTGCCATTCTTGGATTCCCCTCTATGTTAATGATGGGCAGTCTATGGCACTCTTGTTTTCTCTCAAGTAGATTTTATAGGCTGCCTTTATCTTTGGGAACATTGTAGATCAAAATTTGATCTTTTGTTTTGCAGGCTCAAAAACAACTCAATTTTGACAAGGCTCCAGAAAGCTGATTCACTATTCCATGGTGTACTAATTTACAAGGGATTTGTGTGTAGCTAATGAAATGGACCAATTGCCCACAGAAAGTAAATTTATGAGTTTAACCTTCTTTATGATAAACCCTAAAAAGAGCATGCAAGTACAAGTTCTGCAACTGTATCATGTTCTTAAATTATCTTTTAAAAGTCAAACTTTAATTCTAGAAAGACTATTTTTTGATATATATCTATTTGACAGCACACATTGTGATTTTGCAAATGAAGAAACTGGAAACCTGGGTATTCTCTTTTTTTTGGCAGGCTGAGACTAGAGGCCAGGTCTCCTGGGTAGAAATTTATGTAGTCTTCATGAGCTGAGCCCTGCCTACTGCCTCCTGAATCCTGTAGTGGGACTGGGGTCAAAAGTTGAAATTAGACATGGTCCAATTTTTTTAGTAATTGTATAATTAAGGGGGAAAAAACACTAAAAGAAGTATTTCCATTAAGCCTAAGTCATTGGATAGAGCCCTTTTCTCTCCACTTTTGGGGAAAGGGAAAAAGAAGTTTTTAAATATAAAAAGAAATAGGACATCAATAAATCAAGTACCTGGTTCCCTGGTCAGTGAAGAATAATCTACATGCTCGATGACTATTGAAATGATCATTTGTCATTGTTTACCAAATACTTTTCTTTAGACTATAGTGTTGACTTTATTTTAACTGCTTACATCAATATCAATGTGGCCTTAATTAGAAGGCCTTTCAGAATTTCAGGAACATTTGAGTTTTGTGGTTACATTTGTGTTTCATAATACCTTTATGAATCATAATTTAGGTTATTTCTGAAAAGATTTCAACAGGTAGATTCTGATCATTTATCATTCAAAGGCATTTATTAAGTAAATGACTGCATTAGATTTTGAGGGTTCAACAGAGTAATGACAGGAACGATCACAAACAGAATGCGTGAATCACAGGCTGCATTCTACTCTGGGTAGCAGATTTGAATAAAGTTATCACACACACATTATTGCAAACTGTGGTAAGTCCTAAAAGAGAACCTTGCAGGGTGCTGTGGAAGCCTAAGGATAAGGATGCCATCTAACAGGGAGGACTTGTGAGGAGTGAAATCAACAGGCCCAAGCAGGAGTATCTGTCCTAAAAGAGGATTCCAGGCAAAGAGAACAGCACTATCAGGACCTGGCCACCCTACCTGTGTAATAAACCTTCATGAATGATTGAATAAATCAATTTGCAAAGGCCTTGAGGTGGGAACTTGAACTGAGAACTAGGTAGCTGGATTTGGATAGTGATGTAAGGGTGTCAGTGATGGCCTAGGAAAGGTGGCTAGAATCCAGCTAATGCAGAGGCAAAGATATATAAAGATTCAGGACTTTGTCCTCAAAGTAGTGGCTAACAATCATTAGATGATCTAAGTAGTGAATGAAGTTACATCTTCTATTACAGACACTTATTGCAGGAGAGGAAGTAAAGAGAGCAGTGATATAGAGATTTTTGTCTGGGTGAATGTATGAGATGGTGGTGATTTTGTCTAGCATATTAGCAGAGTATCTGAAGACAAGTTGAAGGTTCCAGAGATTTTTTTAGAGATGACATTGATTTGGCTGTTGATGGGTTGGGTTGGGGGCTGCAGGAGGAAGGAGAAAGGGGGTTATTGCAAGTATCCCAGGCCATCTTAGTAACATCAGTATCTATAAATGACCTGTCTGGATCTTTCCAACTCCACTAACTCTACTTCTGCACGGTACCTCTGAGAGCATCCTGAAGTCGTTTCACTCTGCCACTAATCTGAGATAGTTTACTACTCAAATACAAAGGAAGCAAACCCCCTGTGCTTCAGCTATTCCACACTCACATTTCCAAGCCTGCAAAGAAGAATCATGCTCTTAAGAAAGAACTCTTCAGAAGTTCCAAGCCCCTCTGAAGGCTCATAGGAGGAAGGATGATAAAACTTAATGAAATTGTTGGAAGATTTGAACAATAATGATTGCAAAGTCCCTGATAGGGTGCATGGCACATAGAGAAATATAATGAGATAGAATCCACCTTTCCTCTTTTTTGTGCTGCTTCTCATATCTTATGTTTCTAGGAATCCCACCTGAAACCTATTATGATTTATTACTATAATAATTGGGTGTTTTTCAAATTTAGTACTTAATTTTTTGGATTTGTGTTTAGTGGTTGTGCAATCACACAACATATTAAAAGTATGTGCCTGCCATGTGTGGTGGCACATATGTAATCCCAATGGCTCAGGAAGCTGAAGCAGGAGGATCACAAGTTCAAAGCCAGCCAGCCTCAGCAACTTAGTGAGGCTCTCTGAGTTATAACTTTAGTGAGTTGCTATTGCTAAATAAATATAAAAAGGGCTAGGATGTGGCTCTGTGGTTAATTGACCCTGAGTTCAATCCCTGGTACCAAAAGAAAAAAAATAATAATATGTACCTACTGCCAAGTAAGCAATAACTACTTATAGAATCAAGAGCATGTCCCATCCCTAAACGTAACTACCTTTAAATAAAAAAGACAAATGTCCATTATATCACTGACTTCAACTTCACATACTAAAAATTTATTAAATCAGAAAGACATAACTACTAGTATCTCAATCCTATTAATTTTACACATATGTGTTCAGCCTGTTTCATGAGTATCACGGGAATGGCCACTACTTCTTTATGTGCAGACAATTACAGGTGTTCACAAACCATATAAAGTGCCTCAGTCACCTTTTTGGCATGGTGACATAGACTCACTATTTTTCACCAATAAAATAAATATTAGTGTATTGTTTTTATTACCTGTATGAACATTTCCTTATACAAATCTAGAATGTTTCCTAGTATTTAATTTTTTTTCAGAAAACATGGGGATATTGTTTCTTTGTCATATAAATCCCACATTTTTATTTGTCCTAAAAATTATAACCTACATTAGCATAATTTAGCAAAATATACATTTTTAATGAGCGTGGTGATGTTAAAGTCAAGATATAAACCACTCTGTGCACAGAAGACTTACAAAATTACATAAAGGAAACCAAAATTTGGGGGTTTGGATTTAGTTCCTTAATTTTAGAAAATTTTCTTTTTTAAGACATAGTAATCACCTTATATACTTAAATTAATATTATTTTTAAATGAATAAAGTAGTAAAATATGACATAATTTTACATATACTCCTGAGAACTTTAAACACCACTCACATACAGAATTCAGCTTTTATTGCCTGTATGGTAATATACCTTTCATCCCCTGCACCTACAGGTGTTTTGTAATTTCAATTTAGCAGCCTATAAAAATCTGATTATAATCAGAGAGATTAATCCAAAGAAATGCAACAGCGTGTTCTTAAGGAGGAATCATACTTAAGTGTTGGCCTTATGTTTACTACTGATTTATGTAGAATGTATCATAGATATGTTGTATTTAATAAAATCTAATCTTTTTCTCTTTAAAAAATTGTGGTTATAGGAGCAGCCCCTATAACTATAGTTGTGGCTCAGTGGTAGAGCGTTCTCCTAGCATGTAGGAGGCACTGGGTTTATCCTCAGTATGACATAAAAATAAGTAAATAAAATAAAGTTATTTAAAAAGTCATCTTTTAAAAAAAATGTGATTATATACCTTCATACCTATTTACTTGGGATTTATCATGGAAATAGCTGCCAAAGACAGCACTCCAATTTAAGACCTCCAAATTTCTTGAGAAGATATCTTAAGGACAAGGTGCAGATTGCACAGTTAGACCCATTTCTTAGTGAAAACTGAGCCCTTAAAACCTACGAGCTCTTTGCATAGGGATCCCAGATTTTCTTGCCCTCGTTTTTCTAGGCCTTATAGTATGGACTTTTTGAACTTCATATGTTCACTCATCTACTCAACAAATATTTTTTGAAAATCTTAGTATTTCCAAGGCTTTCTGCTGGACTTAACAAAGGTGAATAAATCCAGTTGTCTTGCTTGAAGAAGTTCAGGCACTGTGGTGTGATGCAGGAGACCAGCTAGAAACTGGCAGTTAGGAGGCAGCATAACAAGTGCTGTGAAAGGGGCTGAGCATGTATGTAGCTCAGTGGTAGAGTGCTTGCCTAGCATGCATGAAGCCCTGGGTTCAATTTTCAGTGCTGGAAAAGATAATAATAAAATAAGTACTGTAAAAGGCTAGGACTCTTGGATCAGGTTTTCTAACCAGTACAGAGTGGTGGGGTGGCCAGAGAAGCATTCCTACATCTTAGAGGAAGCTGAGACAAAACCAGTTAAAGCAGGACCAGTTGGATTGGGGGAGGAAGATGAGCAGAGGGAACAGCCGTTCTACAAGGCAAACCCAAGAAAGAACATGGCACGTTTGGAGGAGCTGCATGTGACGGGTAGTTCAGTACACCCCAAGTGTCGAGTCTGATGCAGGAGTGGTGGTGACAAATAGGAAACATACCGCAGAAGGCTTATTAGTGGGTTACAGACTGTTCTCTACTCTGAAAGTGTTGGGGAACCACTGAAGCATTAACAGCTCCCTCTCCACATGCTACCATTTTGCAAAATGACCCTATGTGAAGGAAAAGAACTGCCAATGCCTTAAGGAAGATGGTTAAGAATTGTATTTAGAATCACACTAAGGCAGCCCAGCGCCTTGCATTGCTTTCTCCTCCAGTTCTGGGAAAGAGGTGCTTCTTAGCTGTGTAATGCATTTAAGTATCAAGATCCGCTTGGCCTTCTGATGCTTCCATGTTTCTCAGAAGCAACAATCCCCCTTGACTGGCAGGAATGTGATGAAGTACAAGGAAATACATCAGTCATATAAAGAATGAGGTTAACTTTGTGCAAATTCTTTTAGCAATAAAAAACAATATCACCTTAACTTTACAAAGCAGGTTTATAGTCTGCAAATATGTAGCTTACCTTTATTTTATTTGAGCCTCATAAAAATCCACTGAAGGAATTGGTATTTATATCCCCATTTTCCTAAAGAAAAAAAAAACTGAGATTCATAGAAAGTATTGCTCAATTTAATAATGTTTAGCAAGCAGCAGAACTGAGTTTCATTTCCAAGATAACTGACTTTAAATCCTGTTCTTTCCGAGAGATAGGCAGTTTTCAATCAATAAAATAAACAAAAGTCTTTACATTTTTTGTTAAATTATCAATTACAAGAATTGATCACTCCATTTTCTTAAAGATTAGCAGAAAATGAATAAGGTCCTAAGACTCCAAATAGAAAGCAATATAATGCCTATTTCTCTGACTTTGTGTCTATTTTGGCATAAGGAAAACAAATACTCTATTTAAAATCTATTTTTAAAAGGGAAAACAATTGTTTTGGTGTAATGGTAATTAAAAGAGGTACAGCTAGATATTTAGTCAGTGAGACAGTCTCACATGTGAAACTTATCCACTCTTTATAAAGTTTCTGCTGAGAAAGAAATTTGAGAGTGAGGCCCACCTCCTGGCAGGCATTCTGGGCTCAGGACTTCATTCACATGCCTCGCCTTTTGAATTCCAGTGTATGCTGTTGGAAATCAATACCAAATCTCTTACTTCATTTTGTCAATCACAGAAACCACACAGTAAACACAAACTTTTAAAGAATAATATGCAGCATTATTTTTTTGGAGAAAGATAAAATAGTTGGAAGGACATCACTAAATTTAGGTAAAGCCTTCCCTTTACCCATCTTCCTTTACTGATTTCCTCTGCAAGCAGCAGTCTAAAGTCTGGGGAGTGGAGGAGCTCCTGGTAGCCTCCACACCTTAGACCAATGAGTGGGCATGAGATGCTCTGAAGGCAGGACACTGCCTCTCTGGAGCCTGCAGTGCACATCTCCAGACTATTACACATGAATTTGATTCATGATTAAATAACACTCAGCTATTACATATGAATATGAATGAACCAAAGATAGGAAAGTATTTAAATTGCACATCATCCTCATGTAAGAGAGCTGGGTGAAACCTGATTTTTATAAAATGAAGTTGGCACCTCTGCTTTTACAATGTTGGGCCCTCAGTGAGCAATTGCTAGCTTGCCATATAATACACTGTCATTACCAATAGCATGAAAGGAGGTGATGTTAATAAAAATGCTGACTCAAGAGGCTAAAACCCAAATCCCAAGCCAACCAGAATGTTCACAGGCAAACTAGAACTTGAAGTACCCTAGCAATTGCCCAACTATAAATCCAACCTTCAGTTCTTATTCCAAAACCCTGCTTACATATAAAAACATTTCCTTACATAATTAATGAGTTGGGGAAAAAAATTTCTCTAGAAATAGTAGTTTCAAGGAAGTTTACATCCAATATTGAGTGATTCTTTCTGAGTGTTAAGATTTGGTATATAAAAAAAATTTTTTTGGCGTCTCTATATTTTTTTCTCTCTTCCACAATAAATATGAACTTAGTTTGCTTTTAATATTTTTTTATACTAGGGATTAAACCCAGGGACATTTTGCCACTGAAGCACATCCCCAGGTCTTTTTATTTTTAATTTTGAGACAGAACCTCAGTAAGTTGCTTAGGGCCTTGCTAAATTGCTGAAGCTGGCCTCAAATTTGCAATCCTCCTGTTTCAGCCACCTAAGTAGCTGGGATTATAGGTGTGCACCACTGTGCCTGGCCTTAAATTTTTATTTTTTTAAATCAAAACATTCATAGATTTTTAGAGCTTTGCTAGTAAATCGATTATGACATACCATCAACAGAGAAATCCTAGTGTTCTTATTTTCTTAATAAGAAAATTGCAACAAAAAGATCTTCAATGACTTGTTCCTACAAAACAAGCTAAGAATCATAAGAAGAGAGTATATGAAAACAGTAACATAATATTTTCCACAACATGTATTCTAATTCTTAATATCTGGAATTATTATTTATTTCTGATTAGATACTCTATTATCTGAAATCTATCAATGCAAAGATTCCAAAGACTATGATACCTCAAGAAATACTTAGAAAGAATTGCAAATTAAGTTTTCTTAAAGTTGCAAGAATACAAACTTCTGATCACCCTGCTGTGAGAATTCCTTGATTAAAATATGTTTTGAAGTCCAAACTGGCAAAATTCTGGGAAGCGTCTACTGGTGAGATATCCCAGTATTTGCAATTTTGCCAGTTGTATCGATAAACTTCTTATTCCCAGAGCATAAGTTAAACACACAAAGTTTTAGTATAGCAAATGTGGAGTTCCACATTTCTATAAGTGTCTGCATGGTATATCATTATTTGGAATTGATTCATATGAAAATGTTCCTAAAACAAAACCATTTAGATCATCTTTGATATTTAATTTGCATTATAATGAAATCAGTGCTTTCTTGAAAGTGTGCTAAATAATTTCTTTTTTCCTTTTAAAAACAACATACAAGTTTTAGGAGTTCAATATATGCATCTTTAGCTGACTGACTGCCTTTAGCACCTTGTAGAAAGGAAGAAATTAGGAATATCAAAATTGTGCATTTCCAGAAGAGATGCTGGTGTCAGATGTGATGTTAAAATTTTCAGGAAGGCACACCTACATTGGTCTTGCGTTGCAGAGAACACAAGATATGCAGTGTGACTCAGTATTTCTCTTCAGATGGAGCATTTGATTCAGTTTGTAGTTTAAAGGAATTGAACTCTGTGCTACACAGTCTTTTGCTCTAAACAAGAAAACTAAAGATCAAAGTGGGTGAGGTAGGAGGAGAAAACCTTCCTACCAAGTGTGAACAATTACTGAACAGGCTGCTCTAATGTCCTGAGTCAGATTACTCTCCTAATCTCAAAGGACCTTTTCCTTGACACTGCCACATACTACATATTTTGGTTTATTCTCATCACTTTCTCTGTTGTAATTGTGTTTCTTCCATATGCATCACTTGCATCTGAAATGAACAAACTCTTCTTTCTCATTGATATCTGTTCTTGACAAGCCACCTCATCCTCCTGGAACAGCATCTTCTCTTGGCTGCCCTGATATAATTGTGGCTGTCCTTTTTTAAAAAAATCTGACTTGCCAGACAAGTTAGTTGCCTTTTGTTTACTTCTTTGGTCATTACTCCTGTTCAAATCCCCCAGCTGTATTTAATCCTGAGCACTCAGCCTTTATCTCCATAGAGTGTCCTCCAAAACCACACACACACACACACACACACACACACACACACACACACACACGAGTGCACGCGGGTACATATGACTTCTGCTTTCACCATTACACAGCTACTTTCCTCACTTCCTTCTCTCCTCATCTCCACTCTGGTACTTAAAATATTTTCCATATTTTCTCTTCAAACATGTATGAACTTTAGCTTATGATAAAGTCATGTCATATTTCTATTGGCACAATGTCATCCAGTTTTCCCCTCTTATCATCATCCTCAGAGACATTATTCCTTACCACTATCCAAACAACTTTCCATAGAATGATTAAGTGGGATGTCTGAACACTATTTTTTTTTTCTTTTGGTACTGGGAATTGAACGCAGAGGTGCTTTACCACTGATCCACATCTCCGTCCCCTCTTTTATTTTTTATTTTGGGTCTCACTAAGTTGCTTAGGCTGGCTTCAAACTTGTAATCCTCCTGTCTCAGCCTCCTAGAGTCTGAGATTAAGGATTAAGGATTAAGGGTGTGTGCTACTATGCCTGGCCTGAACACTAATTTCTAAAACCTTGTTTTCAAAAAGGCCATTTAAAGAATGCTGATTTTAAAAAATGATGTTTTAAAGTACCTAGAATATTTAAATAAGCACAGTAAAATTTAGTAGTTTTATAATTTTAAATAAAAAATATTCTTCTTATTCAAAGCTTACCATAACTCAGTTATTTTCTCCTCTTTGTTAAAACTTTTAAAAATTATTCTCAGATTTCCAATCTCTTCTACATTCTTTAGTCCCATCTCAGTACTCTTAGATGTCTCCTCTACCCCTCAGTCTTACTATCCAACTCGATTGGTACTTCGGAAAATTTTCTAATCTAGGAATTTTCAATGCAACAGGGTTTCTGGAGTTAGAAGTTCCTGTTCCTATGACTTTTTAAAAAACTTGATTTACAGTACCCTCTATCATATATATATATATATATATATATATATATATATATATATATATATATATAGCTGTTGATAGACCTTTATTTCATTTATTTATATGTGGTGCTGAGAATCAAACCCAGTGCCTCATACATGCCAGGCAAATGCACTACCGCTGAGCCCCAGGCCCAGCCCAGTGCCTTCTATCTAGATGGAGAAGTCTGACACCTGATAAGTAGCATCATGACTGATTGGAGCGCCACACTTTGAAACCCCCAGAAACATGGAGAACATCATGAATACTCAGAGATGAAGTGCTATAACCAAGGCTGGAACAAAAAAAGGCTGAAGTACAGGGTTATGTCATCTGGCCATGAGGTTACTAAGGCATGAGCTCATCATTATCGTGGATATTTATCACACTGAGAACTTTGACCAAATAGTTCTTGTGCCCACAAGCAACACAGAGAAATATATTCATAAATTACACATACAAAACTTGGTTGTATAAAAGGGACAATATGTTATCTGTACACTAAGTATTTATGACAAAAATAAAACCTATTGAAATGTTCCTAGGAAATATAAAATTTAGAAATAGATACCTATTTAAACCTAAAAACTGAAGACCTGCTGCTTCCCACGTATTTAGTCATGAACGTGACTAAAGCCACAGACTTCTGTTTTGACTTTACTAGTTCTGAATAGATAAGTTATCTATTCAGATACATTATCTTTTCCTTAACCTAGTAAGGAATTACAGAAGAACTTGACATAGTTTTTGGTGAATATTTGGTAATTATTTATCCCATTTAAATATTTTTAAAAGTTCTTGAGCAGTAACTGCTCCCCAAGATTCCTAAGTGTTCCAGTTGTGCTTACTAACCAACAAATACCAAGGTAAACCCACTTGTTTCCTTTCTCTGTATATTTAATACACAGTTGGATTATGGGTTCTTATAAATAAGACTATTAACAAAAGTAACTTTAAATATTAAACCTAAGCACAATTTAAAAGATGAATCAATTAAAGATGAAATTCCTACTTCTCTCACACCTAAAAAGAAATACAAATGCCGAGACACTGCATTTGTCTTTTCAAGTCTGCCATTGGGATGAAATTCATTGTCTGCTGCTAAATCACTGGTGGTGCACAACAGCGACAGGTCAGCAGCCCAAGAGCAGGTGGAAGCCAAAAGCAAGGGATCATGGAGAATGCCCAGGGGCATCTGAAGGGGAGGGCAAGACCATAAGAAAGAGTAGCTGAAGTCTGCAAACCCAGCCCCAGTAGAAAAGCCAGAGATAGCCAGTAGAAGCCCCAGTAGAAGAGCCTATCAGTCACCCGAGGGAGAGTTTAGCACACAGCAGCCCCACCTCCAGCCAGACACTACCCAGAGGAACAGAACCTGGCCATGGAGACTTCATTCTCCCATAAAGAGTCCTGGCACATGTGACATGTAAAACAGAAAGACTGAGCGGAACCAGAAGTTGTACTGAACAACTCCTGAATCATCTGGCTATAGTTTCAAAAGAATTAGGGGACTGAAACCAACACAGGCCTCAGATCTGTCTGTCCTCACCTCTCCTATTCTCTCTCACTGATGAAAATTTAAAACCATTGTCTTTTATTTAACAAATATTTCTTAAGCTCCACCTACAAGCTAGAGATCACACTATAAGTTTAAAAAATACAATATAGTGAATTGGGTGTGGTCTCTTACTTTTTGGAAGTTTGCAGTTTAATAGGAGTCATCCTTGCTCTTCTCTCTTTTTAAACCCAATTTTGTAATCTTTGAGCTGCAGAAAGATCAATTCCAATGGAGATACCATTTATTCTGAGTGTCTTATTCTGCACTGTTTCTGAAGGATGTGCCTGATTAGGAAAGCTCATCTGAAACCTAGGCATCCCTCACTAGGAGTTGTTAAGCCTTGGAGAACTTGTAAAATGATCTCAGAAATGTAAAACCCAGGTGAATCACCTTCCTTTTTAACCACTTCTCCCCTACTACTGCTTCATGTTAAATTTGCGCCATGGTACTATGGTACTGATAGAAATTATTGAGATGGCAACCAGAATCTCCTGTGCTTTTTGTGCTCCTTAGTGATTTGAAGAGTACTTATAATCATTTAGACTATCATTTGTGTTTCACTGAATGTTGGATAATAAGTTTTAATTTCCACCTCAAAAGAAATGCAGAATTGCCAGGTGTTGTGGCACAAACCTGTGATCTAAGCTACTCGTAAGTCTTAGGCATAAGATCCAAAGTTCAGTTCAAAGCCAGCCTGGCTATTTGTGGAGACTGTCTTAAAAGTAAAATATCTGGGGATATAGCTCAGTGGGTGAGCACTTGCCTAGCATTCGCAAGGCCCTGAGTACCATCTCTAGTACAGAAAGAAAGAAAAAAAAAAAGATAAAAAGAAAAGAAATACAGAATTGGTCATGATGAGGATCAATCCAGATATAATCTAAAGACTTTTGAAAACATTTTTCATGATTGTAATAGGAGGACCAACAAAGTGAAAGACAGTACATAGAAAGAATTCTCTTCCTTTTAAGCCTTTGTGGTAAGGAATAGGAAGCACAGATGGATTATATATGTCCTGCTTCTGAAACAGTTAACTTGTTACTTGGTAAGACATCGTTGTATTCATGAGCAGCTAGAGAGCAGGAGCCAAATGTCTTTTCCTTGCTTCTCAGTGCCTGATGGGTAATCAGCAATATTGGACCAAATAAGTGAGACTCCAGATTCTCTCTTAGAATTCCTTTCCAGATCAGCATACACATGAGAGCTTGAGATCCAACAGTATTTGGAATGGGAACTTGTTTTTAGTCTGAGGTCAGAAACCTCCACAGCTGAGTACTTTGGATAATGAAGGTCCTTTTTCTATATTTGCCCTGCCTGGTCTGGACACAGGCACATGTCATACAATCTGCATTTAAACATTCTTTCCTTTCCATTTTAACAGTGTTTATGTTTCCTGGGGCACATCTAAAAGTTTCAAAATATTTACTGTATATTTCTATGCTTTTAAGAAAAAAAAATATAGTTTTCACATGCAAGTTATTTTCAGCAGGCAGTTCCTTTCCTGAAGCACAAAAGGCTAGATAGAAAAACAAACAAGAGAGAGAATGTGCAGTTTTAACAAATGGGTCCTTAGAGATGAGTTTTAAAGCATGGGTTTTGTTTCCTGATCCAGCTTTTACCCTATCACTTCAGAAATCCTAAAATAAATCAGTAACATTTGCACAGTTTTTAAGGCTGACAATTTAAATTTTTTCCTGTTTTGTCTATTGCTGTGGCCAATGCAATTAGGTCATAGCCATGTGAAAAGTTAGTCGTACAAGAAAAAATTTGGATGTGTATGAGTGTTTTCAGGAAGATTTTTCTTCTGTTGCTACTCACAACATCATTTGGACATGAAGCAAATTTATTTACCTAACTTAGAAGATTGTTTCCAAAAGAACAAACAACCCTAATAAATAAATGGTAAATAAAAATGAAAACAAATGTTTATATGGTTTAGAGAAATGGCTTTCAAAAATATTTTTAGCAGCTACAGCATTGATTTTAATTTAATAATACCACAACCCAAGAAGGCATCATTTTGATAGAAAGGGGAGAAAGGCTTAAATTATCACAGTATTCCAGAAATGGCAGCAGAGATCAAATGCTAGTATGTGTACCTTTTGTACTGTCCTCTAATTTCATTTTACATAAAAATTATTTGCAATTCTTAAGCCTTGGGTGTTTTCTAATAGACTTTTTACTATTTATACCCATAGATAAAAGTTTCAGGTTCATGTTACTGGGGATGTCGCTCAGTGGTAGAACACATGCTTAGCATATGCAAGTCCTTGGGTTTAGTTCCCAAAACAAGGGTGTTGGGGATTCAGGCTCACAAGTGTATTGTTGCTTCTACACTCTTAGAAATATTAGCAACCATAGGAGAGTACAGATTTCACAAAATGAAGACACTTATTCATGTTTTCCAAAAAATCTTGAGGTTAAGTATTTGGTCTTTAATCAGCTGCATGTCTTGAGTATATCTTTGTGTATTGATTTAAGAATTCTGCATCCAAAAAGTAAAACACCAGGATGAACAGATACAAAAGGCATGATTTAACACATTTATTGGCTGATTGTAAAGGTCAAAATTACCAAGCTTTATAGAAGCACCATTACAAGTATACAGTGGAACCCTTGTAGAAATCATGAAGGAGAGCCAGTGTGGAATGTCTAGAACACAAATGCAGAATGTGAATTGCTATCTGTGACGTCAGCATAGACATTGTCAAGAGTTTGATCAGATTGCAAAAGAATTTAAAGGGCCGGCAGCTCTCGAAGAATGCATAAGATAGCTTTATTATTCTTACATAACATGTACTGAGAAGCAAGGCATGCTAAATATTAAGCAATCCAATGAATTCCTCGGAGTCCCTACCCAGTGATTGTACTTCCAAATGCGATAAGTAGGTGAGACACACAAAGGAAATTAGGAGGCTCAGTTAATACTGCCCTTCCAGATATTTACAATGTGAGTGGATCATTAGGTACTCCCACTTCAACCATTTTACTAAGAGAGAGGGTGAGAAAAAGTGAGATAGATGGGAAAAGATGGTCATTTTATAGAAGACAAAAGATTTGCTTGCTTTTTTTTTCCCCTTCCCTTTTTTAAAACTTTGTTCTTTCATTAGTAACCTTGGAAAGAGAAATGCACATTAAGACTCAGAGCAAGACAGAGACTCCAAAATACATGGTTTTCCCCTACCTCTTTTGTAGAGGTTACAGCAGAGTTTAAAACAAGCCAGCCTCACTCCAGCTCTTGCCACAACCTAGTCTCTACATATGGGTTCCAATCACATTGGCTGGAAACTGGCTTCACTTCATCCAAGGGCTTAGTTGGAAGGGTATTCATGGCTTCCCCAAGTTTGAGCATTCCTGGCTTTTGCCACTGGTGCTGCCACTCAGCCAGGGATTGAAGCATCCACTTGATCTGGGGCTCAACAAGTGGGAGCCATAAACCACGACCTTAGGGGATCTGAAGATTCCAGAGCCTTCTGCTAGAGCATGGCCTTCCTCGCTTGCTTACTGTAAGGGATTCAAGATCCATGCAGACCGAGCAGGGCTTCCAGCAGTTGCATTTGGACCTGGAACATCACTGGATCTCTCAGGTCTTCCAGAACTTTCACCCACAGTGGAATAGCTTCACATTTTGGAAATGCTCCCATCTTGAGTTCCTGGAAACCAACCACTGTCTTGCGGAGGCAAGTCCTAACCATGCCAAGAGGTTTGTTTTCTAAAGCAAAATGTACACAGCTAATTAGAAATACCTCTACCATTCTATCTACTTTCATGTATTTGTAGGGCTTATATTTTAACCAAGATAGAAAGCTATTTTATCAGTGAAAAGTGAGTTCTCCTAAAGGACATTGATGAACATTTTGTGACATTTGGATTTACAGTGGCCTCTTGCTATACTGCTAATATGTTCTAGAATTCTTGGCTTTTCATAGAATTTGGAGAACATTTGTAGAAAATCAATTCTGCATGCAAATGTGTTTATTCTCCAGTGTAATGGCAGAACTTCCTTTGACATATTAATGTTTTTTTTTCTTTTGCAGGGACTTTATGTTTTTGTGGTCTATTTCATTCTACACAACCAAATGTGTTGCCCTATGAAGGCCAGCTATACCGTGGAAATGAATGGCCACCCAGGACCCAGCACAGCCTTCTTCACCCCAGGGAGTGGAATGCCTCCTGCTGGGGGTGAAATCAGCAAGTCCACCCAGAATCTTATCAGTGCTATGGAAGAGGTGTGCTTATCCCCACCCCCCATTGATAGCCTCCTTATGTCAAAAAAATTATAAGATAAATGATGCTTGACAACTTTTATATCCTTTACCTGTTGACATCCTCTGTTTTCTGGTCCTTTCTTTCCTCAGGGTAGTAGTAACATACTTGTTACATAATTATTCTTCTTCCCTACACTGTGATCTATACTGACTAGTAATTTGTAATGAGAAGTCAAGGACAGCAAAATTTAACATCTTCTTCTTCAAGATCTTTTTTGATATGGCAGTGAGTGAGTCCTCCTAAGAAGTAATTTATAAAATAGTATTTCTCCTAAAAATGTTTCCACAGTTTTCCTCCTTCACCCAAACACTCAGTGAAAAGAAAATAAGCTGAAATTTCTTTCACCTTAAAGACTAGAAAATATTTTAGAACGAAGAAGGTTCAGAACCAGTGCTTCTGTGGTACTATTGAAAAATCCAGCCAGGATTTCGTCTATAAAATCTACCTCCTGCAACTCTCTGCATTCTATCCTCATCAGTTTGATTTCCTGTGTCTGAATCACATTGCCACTAACCTGTCATACAACCCATAGCATGAGGCCACTGCTCAGATTTTAAGGCAAACCTGGATACTTCTAGCCAGGAAGAGATGGTAATGCACATCCATGACAATCTCTATGGGGCCTGAGATGTTCTTGGCTATCATTCCTCATGCAGCACATATTGCCCTCTCTGTATTAAGAAGCCAAGGGAAATGGCATTTGTCTTTGTGTCCTGAAAAATAACAGGAATCCAAAATATGTTTCTCTGAAAGGAAAACAGCTTATTGATCAAGCAATAGGAAAGAGGGAGGGAGAGAGGGAAATAGATAGGTGATCCACCTGCCCAGAGACATTTTTTTGGTCCTCCATGGCAATTTAGAAAGTAATTTTATTCCTGTCAGGTTAAAATTAAGGTAAATGATCACAAGTCAAATTGTATTTGTATATATATATATATTATATATATTATATATATATATATATATATTTGAAACAAAGGAAATTTCATGTAAAGAATTATTAACTGATATTAGGGAAACAGTAAAAAAGATGTGTGCCAGGCTGTGGGTGGGGAAAATAGAGAGATATTTTGATTAAGGGGTACACATTTTAGCTATAAGATGAATAAGTTCAAGTATAGCATTTAAAATTTGAGATAAGGTTATAGAATCTCTAAATATTTGGAAATCTAGTACAAATAGATTTTCTGTATCCCAAAAGTTCTTTAAAAAATAGAATTATTTCATCAAAATTGATACCAAAAAACCCAGATATTTTTATAATGAAACGTTCAGAAATGAATCTTTAAAAACTTTTTTTTGTTGTTTTTTCGAATGATTAGCTAATCTAACATTTGTCTAGATATGAACACTCATAGAAAATAGCCATTATCTGCATGTGGCTATTTAAATTTAAACTAAAATTTTAAAATACTAAAGATTCGATTTATCTTTCACCCTGTCCACATTTTAAGTGCTAACAACCATGTGTCTGGTAGCTTTAGGTATTCGAGAACATAGACATAAATTATTTGTATCATAGCAGAAAGTTCTTTTGGACAGTGCTCATCAAGATGATCAACTTCACATTAAAAATTTTAAGGAATCATCTCCTTTCAGTGTACTTTTTTTTTTTTTTAGGTATTCGAGAACATAGACATAAATTATTTGTATCATAGCAGAAAGTTCTTTTGGACAGTGCTCATCAAGATGATCAACTTCACATTAAAAATTTTAAGGAATCATCTCCTTTCAGTGTACTTTTTTTTTTTTTTTTGTACTGGGGATTAACTCAGGTGCATTTTACCACTGAGCTGAGCCATATCCCCTTTTTGTTTTGTTTTGTTTTGTTTATTTTGAGGAAGTATCTCACCACATTGCTGAGGGCCTCACTAAGTTGAGGCCTCACTAAATTGTTGAGGCTGGCCTTGAACTTGCAATCCTATCTCAGTCTCCCAAGCTGCTGGGATTGCTGGCGTATGCCACCAAGTCAGGCTTCTTTCAGTGTAATTTCTAAAGTCCTCTGGTCATTTTTCTCAGTATAAACTACCCCTACAGTCTCTCAGAAAACCTTATGCTAAAAGAACTGAACAGACACTTCATAGAAGAAGAAATGCAATCAGTCGTCCAATATATGAGAAAATGTTCAATACCTCTAGTAATTAGAGAAATGAAAATTAAAACTACTTGGAGATTTCATCTCACCCCAGTCAGAATGGCAATTATCAAGAATACAAGTAACAATAAATCTTGGCAAGGATGTGGGGGGAAAGGTACACTCATACATTGCTGGTGGGACTGACAATTGCTATAACCACTCTGGAGATTCCTTAGAAAACTTGGAATGGGACCACCATTTGACCTAGTTATTCCACTCTTCTGCATATACCCAAAGGGCTTAAAATCAGCATACCATAGTAAGGCAGCCAAATCAATGTTTATAGCAGCTCAACTCACAATAGTAAACTATGGATTCCAACCTAGGTGTCCTTCCACAGATATTTGGATAAAGAAAATGTGATATATATATATCACATTATCATATATAAATGATAAGAAAGAATGAGGCATACTCCAACTAAAGTACACACACACACACACACGCACACTGGAATATTTCTCAGCCATAAAGAAGAAGAAAATTATGGCATTTGCTGGTAAATGGATGGAACTGGAGACTATCATGCTAAATGAAATAAACCAATCCCCAAAAAAACCAAAGGCTGAATGTTCTCTCTGATATGCTAACTCACAATAAACAGGGAAGAGGAAGTTCACTGGATTAGACAAAGGGGAATGAAGTTAAGGGATAGGGATTCAAATAGGAAAGACAGTAGAATGAATTAGACATAACTTTTCTATGTTCATATATGAATACACTACCAGTGGAACTTCACAACCAGTACACCCACAAAAATGGGAAGTTATACTCTGTGTATGTATGTCAAAATATATTCTACTTTTATGTATGACTGAAAAAAAAAACAAAAAAAATTTAAAAAATCTTATCCTAGTAAGCAGCAGCTGTGATGGTCCAATTCCTGGGCTAGAGCCACTGCTAGAGTGTTCATTGGGATGTTGCATAGCCACATAGCTCAATGTGTGCTCTGCATTCCTCAGAGACTTGGAACTGGCCTTGATCCAGCTGTCTAGGAGGGACTGTCGGAGGCATTATAAAAAGACTTTCACAGAAGAAAAGCCTTGGAAAAGAAAGGAAGGATTAAGGAATTGTTTACCAGTAACATAGAGGAACATGAGTACATTTAAACATTTAATGATAGAACTTATTTTCTTAATCATTTAAATGAAAACAAGGAGGGGTTTAAAGAACATTTCTTTTTCAATTTAGTGTGTTCTCATAGATAACTACTATATTTAAGATATATTTTAGATTAAAGATTAGGAGTAGTCTTTAATATGTATATGTACATAACAGAATTTCCTTCTGCACATCTTAAAAAATAATAAAGTATACTTATTAGATTAAAATTAGTTTTATTTCTGTATACATTACAGGACAGAAATCTACATGTAATTCTAATACAGAAATTATTTAAATCACCAGATTAGATTGATACAAGGAAAGACATAATTTTCTAAAGAATTAAGATAAAACTAAAGGTCTTAATTTAAAAATAATTCAGTAGCTATTTCACTAGGTCTTTATAATGAGATGTGGAAATAAATTGTTAATATGCATTTCAAAATGAATGTGAATGCATTCACATTACGGTTTCCTTTTCTCTTTATCCCAATTCAAAAGGTGCCACCTGACTGGGAGAGAGCGTCCTTCCAACAAGCCAGTCAGGCCAGCCCTGATTTGAAGACAAGTCCACAAAATGGAGCTACGTTTCCTACTGCAGGATATGGCCAGGGGTCATTGATAGCAGATGAAGAGTCACAGGAGTTTGATGACTTGATATTTGCATTAAAAACTGGTATGTATGAACCCACAAATTACATTAGAAGTAGGAACTCTTATATGATAATATTTTTATCTTCTCAAGAAGTGGCAACAGTACCATCAGTACCCTTAGCACATCCTGATTCTCATGACCCTTTCCTAATCCCAGTTAAACTCTAGAATATTTTGTTCTTGGAACCAAATATAGCACAACCTAAAATAATATATAATTTGCTTTTAAGAAAGAATGAGACATACTCCAACTAAATGTAAATTTCTCTGTCCTAGAATCTTGCTAAAACACCAAGATACTATTGAGTCAAGTTCTGTGTAAGATAGCTAGTAGAGATTTCACTGAGGGAATTTTGCCTCTGACCTGCCAAAAAGATCTTCTTGTGGAGTATTTTTCAAGCAGAATCTTGCAAAGGCAGCATAATGAGTGTTGTATAGTTCTATAGTTTTCAAAGTGCCATTACATACAGCATTTCATTGACCCTTCATTTCATTGTTCCTTTATATATACATATATATGTATATTATTTCATTGCTCCTTTATATACACATGCACACACACACACACACATACACACAAACACACACAGAGTTTCATTGCCCCTTATGTTTATATAAAGTGGCAATGAAACGCTGTATAGTCAATCCCACTCAACCTGTGACCCCAATGAGGAACTCTTACAGAGGACAGAAATGCAGTCCTAATCACCACAGTTTAGCAGTGTGTGATGCTAGAAATATGCTAAGTCACATGAAGGACCCTGGAAACATGATTAAAGGTCATGTGCTCTTCAAGAAACTAGTTAATGTGTATTCTTCTAGTGTCTACATGTTTAATTTATAGTATAAATATAGTAGATAATTAACTCATCAAAATTCTATTCTTAAAATATAATTGTGAGATAATTTTAGGTTTTTCAAACCTTATTGGTAATTTTTTTAAAGTTGTTTTTAAATTTTTTTTTAGTTGTTGATGGGCCTTTATTGTTATTCATTTACATGTGATGCTGAAAATTGAACCCAGTGCCTCACACATGTTAGGCAAGTTCTCTACCACTGAGCTACAACTCCAGCCCCTAATGGGTAGTTTTAAAACATTCTTTTCCTGAGAAAAAGAATGTTGAACTGTCACTATTATTAAAATATATATGAACTTTTAATTTCTAGATATCCAAATAAGAAAGATATGTCCATGCTTAGGTGAACTTGCCGAAATATTTATTCAAAAGTACATTTGATTATATTACAGTTTGATTGGCTATGAGATATATTGTTTTGATTTTTGAAGAACCTGTACTTTTTAAACACGTGTAGAATGGAGGAAGGGCCTTACAAACTGAGGAAATAGAATTAGTCAAAGCCCAAAAGCTTGTCAGGGTGGGGCCTGTTTGGCAAGAAGCTCTTCACAGTCATTTCTCCATAGGAGGATCCCTTGATCAAGTGTATTTGAGAAATGGCAAAGATTCTTACTACATATTATTGTTTTAGTAGTTCTAAAACTCCTAAAGAAGCCCACTTTATTTAGTTCAACCTGGTATTTTTTTTCAGATACTTACTGTTTAGTTGTAAGGTGGACACAATATCTTCATTTCATCTTTATGTGGTGCTGAGGTTTAAACCCGGTGCCTCACATGTGCGATGCGAGCACTCTGACACTGAACCACAACCTTAGCCCCTCAACCTGGTATTTCTGAAGCACATTTATTGGTATAGATTCATTTGGGGAAGCAGAACTCTTGTTGATATTTTGCATGATATTAAATTACTGTTCAGTCATCACGGTAAGGAGTGAGATTTTTGTAGAACATAGCCATGAAGGTTTTTGAGGAGAGGCCTAACATGTTCCCATCGGTTTTTGAGGCAGAATAACTTTTATGAAAGTATGAAGAGTAAATTTAGAAGCAATATCAGAAAGACTGGAAGTTTATTACTGTAGTCCAAGGAAATGAGGTCAAAGCCTCAAATGTTAGGAGTGAAAACAAAATAAGAACAACACAGGAAGACCGCTGAGGAGGAACCCAGGGGACAGTTGCAAAGCTCCTGCTGCTGCCCTGGGCGACTAAGGAACAGTAATCAGACATTTGTTTATTTGTATTTATGTTTTGTCAGCAGGGGGAAGCTGAGGAGTTAAGACTTAGATGTTAGGCCTAGTGGTTCCTGAGTATTCAGGTTGGGATCTTAGGTGAGTGTCCAGAATGGAAGTTAATACTTGAAAGTGATCCGCACAGAGATTATATATAGCTTATACCTATAGCTATGGAAAAACAAGGTGAGATCTGGGAGAGTAGAAGGAGAAGGGGAAAGAGATGAGGAACGGAGGGGAGAGAAGGAAAGGGAAGGAAAACAGGAACAAAGTCCTATATAATAACTACACTGAAGAATAAATAGACAAGGGTCCCACAGAGAAACTCTGGCATAGTCAGAACAAAAACAAAAGAGGGAAGAGAGTTTTGAGAAAGAGAGAATGATCAGCTACATAAAACAACCATTGGAGTTAGAACTGAAAAGGAGCTTTCAGATTAAAAATCATGCTCAGGGCAAATTATGTCCCCAGTTCTTACATACAGTGTTGTCAGTTGTTGATGGTCTGACGCTGGAAACATAAAACGAATTCCTGGAGCATAATTCAATTAGATCTGCATGTTTTATATATATATATACATATAACAAGTACTAAATGCATTTGATTCAGGAATGTATGGAATGACTTGCTTACTTATAGATTTAGTTTAGCATTCCTCAGAGTTCCCTAGGCTCATTAGGAAATAAATACTTTAAAAGATAAAAATAACAATCTCTAACATTGGATCCTTGTATTTTTAGAAAAGGTACTATAATAATCAAGCACTCCTCCCAGACATTCTCCATCACAGAATAAGGTCAAATAAAGGAGCAATTCAAATGCCATTCCATCTACAGCTGAATTTACAATTGACCTATAGGCCAGATTCAGCCAAACGTGGTGTTTTGTTTGATCCATGTCATTCTAATATTTTTGACCCAACATAAAAGTTTAGAGACAGCCCATAAAAACCCAGAATTTCTAGAAAAATTTAGCAACAGAATACCTGAAATCTAGATTGCACTGCTCCATTGGAGCTGAGCAATGACTGCCCTTTTGAACATAAGTGCAGATTGTCTAGCATCCAGTTTCTGGTTGATCTTGTCTCTCATATGTATTTGAGTATCAAAACTATAAAATTTACTGATTGTAAATTATGGTGTTTAAAAATAAAAATTTACATTATTCTTTTAAACTGATATAAAGGCATCTTAGTATCTTAGCAATTTGATACCTAATGTTTTTTTATTTCTTGAATGTATGAACAAGCTTTTCTTTTACATTTGGATGGATGGATGACTTCCTGGAAAGAGGACCAAATAGGTCTTTCAGTAGTCAAGTTTTGATAACATTTCCTGTGCCCTTTCAATTACTCTATTTTTTATTTTTTCAATAAATAATGTTTAGATATTTGAGCACATATTAAAAGACTTATATGAGCCAGATGTAGTGGCACACACCTGTAATTCCAGCAACTCAGGAAGCTGAGGCAGGAGGATCAAGAGTTCAAAGCCAGCCTCAGCAACTTAGTGATGCCCTAAGTAATTAACCAAGACCCTGTCTCAAAAAATAAAAAGGACTGGGGGTGTTGCTCAGTGGTTAAGCACCCTGGGTTTAATCTCCTGTATAAATAAATAAATAAATTCAGTGATTAGAATACCTTTACTGGGTATACTAGAGAGAATTTAATGTCATTTTAGCTAAGACAATCTCTTTCTAATTACATTAAACTGAGAAAGATTAGACCTCTAAGAGGGAAAGAAAGCTCAGATAATCCGTTTCCAAACAGGAAAACACTCTCACTTCTTTTTAAGCACTTAGAAATGTGCCTTTATCTTCACCTCTAACAACCAAATTCAAAAATGAGAAAGACAATATTTTTGAGACCACCATGTTGGTGTACAGTTTTTGTTGCAAATTTCAAAGTAACAGTAAAACAAGTATATTAGTTTAAAATAGGAAGTCCTGACTCCAAAGCCAATCTGTTTTCCATCTGAATTTTTAATACTTATTTTTTAGTAGTCATTGGACACAATACCTTTATTTCACTTATTTATTTTTATGTGGTGCTGAGGATTGAACCCGAGGTGATGCACATGTGAGGCGAGCACTCTACTGCTGAGCTACAACTCCAGCCTCCCCACCTGAATTTTAAGCTTACTGAATTTTGCTTAAAACCAGAAAACCACTATTATCATTTTCTAGTTCATAAAGTGTTTTTCTATGAGAAATCCACATTTTACCCTAAAAAGAAATACATACTTCCATTAGTTGGTCTTGAAGGGCACCAGCCTTTCTATAGGCAAGTGAGACTATGAGTTCTAAAATAGTGGTGTCTTGGATATTATTGTTTGTTTGTTTTTAAATAGAACTATCTGATGTATCATCAGTGCCCCCAACCAAGCCTTTAGGAGAATGGGAACAGTTACCCTTGGACAGCCTTCATTTTAGGGAAGAAAAAGCATCAGGCTAAATAGAAGAGAGACTCAGTCTCCACTGAGGGTGAGGGTAGAGGGGAAGGGAATGTACTATATTTACATTCCTAACAAGAATTATCTTGAGTACTGACACTTTCATGTAGATCCAAAAGCTGACAAGATCCTAGAAAATATCAAGTTTGGAGTATATTTGGCATAGAAACGCCTCTCTTCACTCACAGACAGCTTCTCCCAGAGCTACTAGCCTGATTCCCCATCATCCCCAATGCCTTAGCTTCCAGTTTTACTTCAGGCCAAGGACTCAAATGTCTTAGTAAACATTTCCCTCCTGGAAACCCAGATACGACTTCTTCTTTCAGTTAGAAGGAAATGAATGACAAGTCTCTGAACACAAATGAAAACATTCAGAATTAAGACCCAAAACAAACTCCTCAAGTTTCTCTGTGAGAGATCACACATCAAACCACTGTTGCTTGTTAAAACTCCAAGAACTTCTGCAGTGTAGTGTATCAGAGTTAGTTGGAAATGAAAGGGAAAAATTCAAGTTTGGAAAGATTTTGAAATTTTTTTCCTCAGAAAAAAAGAATGAAGGAATGAATATGACCTTCTTGTCCCTTTCACACTGGGAAACTGCTAAAAACTAAGAATGGGCCACAAAGTCAGAGAACCCTGTGTTGAAATCCCAGTTCTGCAGTCTATGAACTTGTGTGACTTCAGCAAGGGACTCAGCCTTTCAGTTTCCTCCTTTATCAAATGAGGATTATTATAATTAGTTTGTAGGTTTTAATGGGGCTTGGAAATCATCTATGCAAAACACTTAGGACAGTGTCTGGCAGAGTTAAGATTCAGTATATGTTATAAATTACTTCTTGGGCTCAATTTGTTGTTATATATAATAATAATTTTAAAAGTTCACAATGTATTCCACAACACCTGCTTGTTCCTGTGCCATGACATTCGGCGGCACGGGATTAGAAAGAATTTAAATATGTGCCAAGGAATTTGAAATTTATTCTGTAGACAAAGAGGAACACTTTAAACTTCATGATGAAGGAATTGACAGACCAGAGCTGTCCTCAGAAGAGGCAATATGGTGTAGAAGAAAACACCTTCCATTTGGGATCACAAGGCTGGTAGATATCTCCCTTCCGTGACTTCCCTGTGGTCTGATGTGGGCACTTCAGTGGACATCTCTGATTTTCACTCAGTTTCTGCATCTGTAAAATAGGACTAATAATCACCCCCTTTTGTTGTTGTTGTTGTTGTTTGTGGTACTGGGGATTGAACCCAGGGCCTTGTGCATGTGAGGCAAGCACTCTACCAATCGAGCTAAATCCCCAGCCCAATAATCACCCTTTTCCTAACCGAATCCTGTTTCAACATTAAGAAAAGGGGAAGTTCAAGATTAATGTAAATTATTGCATGAATTCCTTCAAAGTTGCCTCCTCTGTCCACCAAAGGGAAGAGTTGCTGTTATCACAATAGCTGGGTTTTTCTCAAAATTTCGGCTTAAAAGATAAATACCAAAGTACCTTTAGAGAAAATCATAATACTTGCTGCCAAGTATCATTTGAGACCACTCAGTGAATGACAAAGATATGAGAGACCTAGTTTGTGTTCCCAGTTCTGCTTAGTCATTCTTATGTGTAATATGTGCCCTTTCTGAGTCTCTGTGATGGATTAATATTTGGATATTGTGTGTTTATTTTAACTGGGAAGACATTAGGAAGGAGGACAAGGTAGGTCATTTAGATGTAATAATTCAAGGGGAGGCTAGAATGTTCTTCCATCTCTCAGGGCCCTTGGCTACTAAACAAGTTCAGTGCACTCAGTACTCTGAACTTTTCTTTCCAGGGCGCTTTGTCCCTGTGGTCACCAAAGGCTTTATCACAGCATTCCTTATGGGATTTAAAGTAGGCAGATTCTGAGATCACTGTGGATCGGTACCTGTTAAATCATTAAGACTGCTCTTCTTTGGTGCTGATTGTGGGCTCCTCCCTGGATCTTCCTAGCTGGTCCCATGTTGGGCAGTTCTGTTTCTAAGCCCTTGAGATCTTTCTTGTCCAGTTAAAGATGCTATGGATCTCACGGTCTCAGTCACCTCCTCCTTGTAGGATGGCTACTATCTTACCAATTCCCTGAAGTTCTTTCAAGTTGAACAGTCCTCCTATATCCCTGGCAGAAAAGCATGGCCATTTATCTTTTGAGAACAGGCTTTCCTTCAGAATCCAGGCAAATGCCATGCATGATTCAGGAGAGCTGGGAGAGCACCAAGGGTCAGAAAGGTCCTGTTGGCTTTGAAGCAGGGCTTAAGACAGGCGCTGCCATGCTGAGACAGCAGGAGGAGATGCAAGAGAAAGCAGAAGAGCTCTGGAAAGAGTCAGCAGATCAGGGGGTGAGATGGGCAAGTTATGTGACATTGAAGCAAAGGAAGGAAGTGAAATTTCAACAGCAGCCTTTAAAAGAGAGGGTGTGAAGGACAGAGGCCCAGGAGAGGGAGGACTTGGCCAGAAGGAGCACCAGTGTGTTTGCACTTCTTTCTCCACATAGGTTACGCTGAGGCAAATTCACCATCTTTTCATTGCTGCCAACTCTGTAGAATTGTCCCTCCTCTGCCTCAGACTATCATAGACTGAGAAAGATGTCTCAGCTACCCAGGAAACTGGGTTTTCATTTTCTCCTTTTTTGCGGAGTCTAGTGCCAAGCAGAGGGGGAGGAGCTGTGAGCTCTGGTGATTCACACAAGCATATCCCATGACCACATCCCCACTGTGTGTGTGTGTGTGTGTGTGTGTGTGTGTGTGTGTGTGTGTGTGTGTGTGTGGTGTATGAGAGAAGAGAGAGAGAGAGAGAGAGAGAGAGAGAGAGAGAGAAAGAGAGAGAGAGAGAGAGAACAAGTACATGAGCATTCATGTTCTAGGTATTACAGAAAAAAAAAGAACAGGTGTTAGTCTGGCATAGTTTTAGAATTTATTATTCTGAATTGTGGGGGGAAAAAAGTAGTATTGGAATGTCCTGAAAACAGATATCAGGTACTGTCTGTAGTTAACAGAAACTGGCTTCATAGGATCCCTGTGTGGATCTGTTTCAGCACAGCTAGACAGTTAGTTACCTACATCTTGGAATCAGCTCTGATCATTCAGAGCCAGTGTCTTTGGTGCCTATTTTTCTTTGCAGATCACTGACCAACACTGAGTATCAACTTATGGGGCTGCTGGGCTCAGTGGGAGTTGTGAGGTTGGAGGGTTTATGTTTTCTAACAATAAACCCTGCTCACCTGCTGAAAAAAAAATCTCATAAACCTCTAGATTTTTTATTTTGATAAGCCCTTAATTGAGAAACACTGTTCTTGGTAGTAAGTTCCACCTGTCTACCATGTAGAAACAAACGAAAATAAACAGACAACAATGAAGACCACAAATCTGTGTCTTTAGAGATTAGTTCCGGTTTGAAAGTTACCAAAGTCAATGTCAATATACTCCCATAACTGATAGGGATTAATATCTATTTTAAATGTATAGTTCTTTTTAAAAAAATAATATAGAAATAAACATGTTTTGGCTTAATATAACTCAAGAACTCACTGCACTGTTTTCATGTTTATTCTTTTGTCATTGCAGGTGCTGGTCTCAGTATCAGTGATAATGAATCTGGTCAAGGCAGCCAGGAGGGAGGCACCTTGACTGACTCCCAGATTGTAGAACTCAGGAGGATACCCATCGCCGACACCCACCTCTAAGGCCTCACTAACTGTTCAAATGAGGATACTTTCACATTTGTCTTGGTTTTGTACTAAGCCTCTAAGTACATGCAGCTGTGAAATAGGAATCCATGAGTTGTACTGATTAACACAGAAGTGATTGTTATATTTGGAATATAAATGACTTATATTTCTGCAACCTGAAAATACACTGCTATATAAATACCCATTTAAATAGGTTAATAGGATATACATATTACAAGAATATTAGTTGACTTTTAGTCATTTTACTTGGCTAACATTGTTTAATGGAAGTAATAACCAATAAAAACACTGGGATTCACTTGGCATCATGAAGGCTCATTATTTGAGGAAATGGGCATGAGCAAAAAAGCAAAGTGTATCTAGATGGTGTCGCATATCTGTGTTCTTCTAGCACTGATTCAGTGACCTGGATCAAGACTTCACTGCATCTAGGAGACTTAATTCCTGAGATCCATAAAATTATGTTGTGCTGAGGGTTCTGCACCTAAGTGCTGACAGGGATACTGCAGTTAACATAGTCTTTCGCCAACAGTATATATTTCTGCTCATCATAAAATTAGGGATCTGAACTCTTTCCAGAATGAATGTCTTGTCCCAGATAAAAATAACTCCACCAAGCCTTTCACACAGCTGAGAAGTGGATCATTCAAACAATACAGAGTTTGTTTTGGAAAAAAATAAATTCTTGTTTTGAATTTTTAGTCTTTCTTTGTCTTGGAATGAGAAATCAGAAAGTACAGCCCAGAACAAACCCTGATGTGTTAGAGGTGATTTCATTGACTGTTGTTCCAGGAGAATCATTAGGAACAGAACAAGATTGTGCTAAAGAATGCTTTGACCTTTTATTTTTTAATTCCTAAGTCTTTTTGAGAAAACCAGTGGCATCTCAGGAAAAACTTTTTTTTTAATCTGGGAGAATATTTTATTCTGTTAATAACTTCCCTTAAAGTCACAATTAAAAATATCCAAGTGCCCTATCCTTGTGTGGCTTGCTCTCTTCTCTTCTCTTCTCTTCTCTTCTCTTCTCTTCTCTTCTCTTCTCTTCTCTTCTCTTCTCTTCTCTTCTCTCCTCCTCCTCCTCCTCCTCCTCCTCCTCTTCCTCCTCCTCCTCCTCCTCCTCCTCTTTCTCCTCCTCCTCCTCCTCTTCCTCCTCCTCCTTCTTCTTCTTTCTCTCTCTCTCCCTCCCTCTCTCTCCTCCCCCCCCTCCTCTCTCTCCTGAAATGGCTTCATTTATCTTGATGAAATGTCAAATAAATCTCTCCTCTTCCTGTGAGGACTCTCCTAATTTGTCTCCTCCTTGCTATATTGAGTTTTGGTTACTAAATGGTCCTCATAAATAGCAAGCAAAGGCTGCCCAACAATGTCAAACAGCATAAAAACCAAGACTGTATCTTTGGAGCACTCAATTTTTTAGAAGCTTTTGGAATTATGGTAATAAGATTGAATTCACCTTAAGGGAATTAACCTACAATGTTGCACTGTAGTCCATTTAAGGTAGAACTGATTCTCCTACTTGTACCCACCCTAACTTAAAATGTCACTTTCCATTTAATGTGTTTTTGAAATTGGTAAGCATTTGAAAATTGTTAGTGGATTTTTATTGCATGATGATGATTACAGAAATACGAATGTTCACTGTGTGGAATACTCTAGTCATATTCACTAGTAACATACTTAGCAGATATCTAGCCACACAACTGTCTGACAAAGGTAATTGTTGACAAATGGTGCTTGTTTCTACATGGTTTCAGAATCTGGGAAACCCTAGCAAAAAAAAAAAAAAAAAAAAAAAAACATGACAAACAGGGATACTTTTCTGTCTTTAGTTTACTGGATTTCTATTGCTGTCTGTATTGCCATCTTGATAAGGAATCACAAAGACTACCTGTCACTGTTCTTTTAAATATTGGAAGGAAAACCTTAGTACTGTGGCTTCTAGGGCTGGTGATGTGACTCAGTGGTACAGTGCTTGCCTAGTATGTACAAATCCCTGGGTTCAATCCTTGGTCTGCAAAAACAAAGTTCATAAGCCAACAGCAGCAGTAGTTCCCTTCCTGTTTCCTCCCAGTGTAGACTAAAATGAGACACTTGCTTTTTCAGGAGGAAGAAGCAAATCAAATCAAATTCTCAAGAATGAGATTGGAACATTCAGATATCACCTGTGACCTTTCTCATTCAGTTAGGCCGAAATCTCTTTTTATCCAAAACATTTCTTTAACAGCTTTATTAAGACACAATTCTTATTTTACAAAGCTTACCCACTTAAAGTGTACAATTCAAGGTTATTTAGGATATTACATAATTAGAGTTCTTTAAATTTTATGCTAAATCATCTTTATTCTAGTAGCTAAATTAGAGAGCATTGTTTTTCTTGATCTTTTAGAGATTGTTACAGATATTTTTCTTAGGAAAAAAATTCAAATTGATAGTGATTATTGAATCAATCAGATTTTATACCATCTTCATGTTACCAAACAGCTTTCATTTTCAAGCTATAATTCATTGAGTTTTTTTCTGTAATTCATTCTGCTCAAGACCTATAACTAACATTATTGCATTTTGACAATAGCCTACCTTATTAGTTCATTTTATGTTGCTATAATAAAATACTCAAGGATGGGTACCTTATAAACTGAAGAGGTTTATTTAGTTTGTAGTTTTAGAGGCTGAAAGTTCAAGATAGGGCAGCTTCATCTGTTCAGCCTCCAATGAGGGCCTCCTGGGCTATATCACATGATGGATAGCATTATGGCAGACAGCATGGTAAGACAAGAATCCAGAGAGTGACTCAGGAGCTGGCTTTCTCTTTTGTAACAGCCTGCTCTTAAGAGAACTCACTCAATGAGACTAGCATTAACCCCGAGGGCGGCACCCCCAATGACCTAACCACCTCCCACTAGTTCCCACCTTTTAATGGTTCAATCACTTCAACGAGGACCATTCCTCCAACACTTGATCCTTTGCAGGACAAACCACATCACCATAGCACCTAGATGATAAGATGAAGATAGAATAGTTTGTTAAGGATTATTTGCCGGGGAGGGGGCAAACTGAGAGCAAATTCCTCATTTCTCTACTATTTCGTGACCTGTTAGTCATGAAACAGTTACTATTACACCTGTCAGGTTTTGTGTGGAAAATTACATATGCATGAATATTTTGCAACCAAATGATTATAATCTACAAGCTCTCCTGCTTATCTGGTTCCACAGTAGGAAGTTAGAGAAGCGTGTGTTTGTCATTTCATGGTTGATTTATTATGCCTCTGCTAAGTACATTTGAAATAATAGGCTGCACTATAACATTCAACCCTTGATAACAGGTGATTTCTAATCACAGTGAACCAGGGGAAGACTGTACTCTGAAAGTAAGGAAGCTATGTCCATCAGATGGTTAGTGCCCAAGTTCCAGAGAAACATACTGTCCTCTTTCATAACTGAGCAATGCCTCTATTACATACTGTTAGGACCTAATTATTGATAAAATCAAGACCTTTCCATATCTAGCCACATTTAATTTCTTAAGACCGTCCAAAAGATCATGAGTCAAAAGTCTTTGCTTCTTGCCAATCACCTAAGATAAAAACTAAACTGGAGGGTTGACCTCCTTTCTAGTAAAGGAAAACAGTGACAAAAATACTTGGAAAAGCAACTAATTTACTTTCTGATACCTTATAATCCCTCTCCTCCCTTGCCCCCAGCAACTAATTTTTTAAAGAATAAATATTATAAAGCCAACAAAATAATGTTTTAATAAAATGCTCAAAAATCATGATTTGACAATGTGGATTCTTCAGCAAATATGACAGAACAACACAAGGGGAGGATAACTGGAAGAGACAGACTATTTTTAGAGATATAAAGCATTTTTTTTAATCTGACAAAATTTCCCTTGAAAGACTTCTTACCTGAGTGCTGGGATGCAGGTGAGTAGAAGTGGCAATGCAGCTACTGCAAACATCACAGCTCAAGAGGCTGATAGCCAAGTACAAGCAACTAACTCTGAATTCTTCAGAAGGAATTGTGTCAGGCCCCATAAGTGAAGAGAATTTTTTTTGAATAGGTAGCATGGATCATGGGTCCCCAAAATACCAGTTTTGAGTTTGGTGAGTCCTCAGAAGATGAAGTGCACTTGTGAGATGTTTCATCATAACATCTACCCAAATGGCAGAGACTTCATCTCCATCCTCCACAGGCCAGGCAATGACCCCACTGGACTTACAAGAGCAGATTTAAGAAGTGAAACCTGGTGTGGAGTGTGGAGAAGATCCTTCTGTCACTGTCGGTGGTGACAACAGAAGTGGAGTTAAGCATGGATGCTTCCAAAGTGTGGTGGGACCAACAGGAGCAGTTTTACAAGATTGCCTAGCAGATTGTGCAGAAGTCTCTGGGGATCTGAGGCTGCCCCATGAGTGGACGGCGAGAGAGCATGGTGCAGTTCCAGTGCTGCTCTTGGGACACTCAGTGACAGTGCTGCCAGTGCTGCCACCAAAACAGGCAAACTTGCACAACCATGGCACTCGTTTTGTGTTTTACAAGTAGAGATTATTCTTACAGCCTAGGTACAGCCTCTTCATTTATTGTGCATCACAATCACACTTAGAAACACTTTTGGGAACACTTTGTAAATGGTTGATGAGAAACGGGAACCCAGAACAGAAGGTTATTGCTGGCCATGAAGACCACTGGCTTCTCTGGTTGCATTTTTAGGAGATGAGTGTTCATGTCATGATTGTTGGTACACTGCTAGAGCAGGCACGGGAAGATCTTTAAAGTTTTAGTGACTTTTCCTCCTGAGTCCATAACAAGTTTTTCTTTTTCCAGCTAAAAGTTGGGTCACTCTGGGGCTCTTCACTGTACACTGTGGTTGCACCAGGACCATTCTTTGCTCTTGAAGTCAGAAAGGACTCTACCATTAGTTGGCGCAGAGTGCAGAGGTGTGCTTTTCCCCAAAAAATGGGCCTGGCTACGGACCTGGACTTCAGCTTCAGGCCCCAAGTAGAGGGAGCACTTTTTTACAGCCTATGATTTTGGTACTGTCTAGGTGTCTCTGATAGCAGAGAGAGGTGAGAAGCACAGTACCCCTAACAGACACCATAAGAAACAATAGGTCTGTTGTATGGGGAAGCAGATAGCCTGCCTTTCAAACAGGTTACATTTCAATAGGAGATTCTGTTTTTAAAACAAGAGATGGCCTATGCAACATGCAATAGATTTCATTTCACATTAGCCTCTTTCCTTCCCTTTTTGAATATGTCCAGTAGATATTTGTCTTGTACCAAAATCTCACATTTCGTGGTGTTAACAATTCTGGTTCAGGGGCTCAGTATTGAGCTTCTGTGGAGGCCAGGTTTGTTTCTTCTCAGAAATGTTTAATTTAATGATTAATCATTAAATGTTTGAAATTCCATGCCAGGACTTGTGTTTGGAAGGGTGGAGGAGGAGAAATGTAGTGTTTGCAGGCATGAACGAGATGCAGCCTCTCCAGAGTGGGAAGCAGTGGGTGGTGTGGAGACTGCTGGCCTGCTTCAAGACCACGGGGACACAGTCACCTCTGGGCGTCCATGGGAGGTGGAAGAGGAGCAGCATTCTCTTTATAAAACATAGTATTTTTATTTATCGAGTGAAAAAAAATCACATGCTGTCCAGCTTTTGTGAGGGAATTTAATTCCTATATTAAAAAATAAAGATCTACATTTTCCCCTCTTACAACAAAAGACTTCTCACATAGCAAAGAAAATTTTGGATCTTCATTATTTCTCTTTTTATTCGCCTTTCTAATTTTCCTCTTATAGTGCACTTATGTCAAATAATTTCTGAAAAACCATTAAAACATTTTAAGTAAAGCATATCCTTCATACAATGTGTGACAGACTACTGCTTATAAAACAAAATTTCAACCAAAGTAATTTAAACATCAAGTTGTCTTTTATTAGAAATGTGTGTATCAAGCAGCATCCTGTCTACAAAATAAAGAGAATTCTGTTGGGCATAGCAGAACAGTTGGTTTTCATAAGATAACTTGATTAGGATCAAGGAAACAGCATGATACAAAAAGCAAATTGGTTACCCATCGGGTAACTTCAGGTTATATTTTTGGTAAGGTTCAAAGCAGAAAACTTCCTTGTACCAACACAGGTTGACTGTGTTTGGGTGTTGGGCACACACTGGCATGTTACCGAGATTGAACCCAGGGACACTTTGTTGCTGAGCTACATCCTAACCCTTTTTAAATTCTAAACTGAGACAAAGTCTTGCAAAGTTGCCCAGGCTAGCCTCAAAATTGTGATCCTCCTGCCTCAGCCTTCCAAACTCTGATGCCACCACATCTGGTCACCAGATTCTTTTTTATTGATTGTTGTAAATCTCCTATTTTCTAAGAAAACTGGCCTGCTTCAGGGTTTTTATTTCATGTAGTTGCAGTTTGATTATGGCTTAAGTGAGTCCATTTTGGTTTGGTCTTTGGGGGTTTCATTCCAGAGTTCAGTCAAAAACAAAGGACTCTCATAAATTTTATTTAACATTGTAAGTAAGGATTCTAATAAAAAATTGATTTATATTAAAATGAAGTGCATCTTACTGCTCATGAGAAGTAAAAAGTACCAAAAATACTAAGATGGGTAACGGTTAGCCTGTTCCTCCCAGAGCCTCAGTCACCAACTGATAATTATTTAGCTGCTGGAAATGATATGCAAATTAAGATGCCAAAGTGTGAGTCAGCATCTAAACTGAAACAGAGGGGCAAGCAGAGTTGAAAAAAAAAAAATGTTTCTCTTTCTGTTTTTATCTTATTACCCGGGGTTTATGACTGATAACAGTTCTAAAATGTTTTAGTTACTCTTTAACTCAGAGATATGGACACCGAGATTGGAATACACACTAGATTAATCAGTTGCACTGAATTATCCTTGGAGGGAATGCTCCTCTGTCCCTGGAAAACATGAATTTGCAGATCCACTGCACAGAATGAGAATCTTCTCCTTCCTCCTCCAGCAGCACTGCTCCTAGGCCCCACCTACTGTGCAGCAGATGTATGGGGATGTTACAGAGGGTTGGAGGGAATTCCATTTCTGAATACTGATCCTGGTCAGAACATTAGTAAAGAACCAAAATGACTGACATATTCTCTCCTCATAGAGGTAGTTTTTTCTGCTATCTGTTACACTGCTGAGCTGGAAACCCCTGATTATTTTTTCTCACACAAGTCACTCCTAGATCTTTTCTATCAAGTGTTGAAATATGAATTACATATTAAATTCTGGGTTTTTAAAAAATGATTAAATAAATACCAGCTCTGTTCCTGCCATAAAAGAGATAAGAACAGTTGGTATGTTCTGCCTTCTAGGATTTTCAACAACAGTTATGTTTCATCATAGAGGAGGTAGAAAGACACTCAACTGTTAAGTGTTCCCAATGAAATGTGCATTTCTACTAAAAGCAGAGGATGGGATTATTTTTATGCATGTAGGTGAATTATTTTGCTCTAAGACTAAGACCCAGGCAGGATGACATAGCCCTTTTGCTCTCCTCTTAGCTCAGAAGGACTGTGATTCTCTGTCAATCAGTCTCTCCTCCTCCTCTGTCTCCTCTTCCTCCTCCTTCTCTTTCTTCTTTTCTCTCTCTCCCTCTCTTTCTCCCTCCCTCCTTCCCTCCCTCCTTTCTTCCTCCTTCCTTCCTCCCTCTCTGTCTTTCTCTCTCTCTCTCTCAACTGTAAGTAGACTGAAATAGAGGTTAGGAGTTAATAAGGCCAAATAATTCATTTTCTTTACATGGTGTTCACTTTCCTTTGAAATGCAAGCTACTAGACGATTCCTGCTGATAGCTAGGAAGTCCTATGGAGGAAATTACTTTCCTGGATATAAAACAAAGGAACTTATACAAATTTTAAAAAAGTAAGACAAATTATGAACTCCACAACCAAACAAAATAAATAAAACATAGAATGGATTTTCATAATGACTCTAACATCAAGAGCAATGATAAATCGATTCAGGTTGAAAAATTACAGGTATATGCAGTTTCTAGAAAGAAAGTACAATTTGCACAAGCCTTAAAATAAGTGATAATTTGGAGTTCTTTAATAATACAAATATTTAAGTCAAGGGTACAAAAATTATAAAATACCTGACAATTTTAGAACACAAAGGAGTTACCAAGATATACTCAAAATTTGTAGTCAACTCCAGATTGATGTCTGCCTGGTTCACTGAAAGGTGATTTTCCAAGAAACAGAATTATTAACTAAATGATTACTCTGAAAGGCTTCCTTTGCCAGTACCCAACATTTTTCTAAAACATCACTAAATTTAGCACTGGCATAATTACATGTAAGCCAACTCAGATACTGCTTCATGGCTACAAGAAGCGAATCATAAATGTCCTACTCACAAAATGTGCACTATTCTACTACACACTTATCTTGATTTCTGAGTACTATATTTGTGACTATATGGTCCTATTTCATGCAACATACAGAAGTCTTTAGCTAAGTTCAGTGAACTTTGTATTTTATTCAAATTCCATCTCCAGAATACAAGGTTGACAATTTGGAATCATAAAATTCCTTCAATTTGTGGGCATTTAAACTATTGACCTGTTCTCCTCTCCTTGGAGAACAACCATTCTTCCACAAAATTTAGATTGTAATTTATGTAAATGTGACTGTAATTTAGAAACTCCAAAGATGCCAAGCCTCTGAACTTCAGTGAATTGTACTTCTCTTAGCATCCACACCCTCTTCTGAGCTTGGTTGTGGACTACTTAGACCTCCAGAGGGGTCAGATGCCAACTGGAAATAGAATACATTTCATGCACTTCATCAGCTTGGTTCCGGGTGTCTTGTGATAAAATGTGTAGAACCCAAGGCCCCGTAAGGGCTCTTGGAATAAACAATAGCTACTTTCTGTTATCTAAGCTGTGTAACATGAAGCAGAGGGAGGGAATTGATCACTCTCTGCCTTCTTCAATGCAAAGTAAAAATTAAGCTCAGCATGTCATCACATCCTTACAAGTAACTTATGTGAATGTTCCTTATAAATAGACTTTGAGAGTGCCAAGGTTTCAGTGAAATAGGAAACCATTAAAATGATTTATCATTTATCATTTTCATTCTGGGAAGAACAGAGAAACCACCTCAGGCAATAACAGATGCTTCAAGGACTGTAAAAGAATCATATATGATGACCAAAATTATTAAATTAATTATTAAATCAGATAGACTTAAAAAAAATTAGGTAGATATTTAAAAAGCAGCCTCCTACAGTTACATCTGCTGGCAGCATGCATGCTGGTGGCAGTCAAGGCAGGACATACGACAGGGTTTAGCATGCCTCCTCTGATGGTGGTGGCTACTGATAGTTCTTGGTTCTCCCTAATAAGCTCAAAGTTTTATATCAAAGAAAGGATGTCAGATGCTTTAAAGAAAAATATAATAATGGTATGAACAGCATATATGTTCTTCATGGTACAAAATATTGGAAAATGAAAAAACTGTAGAAAGAAAACTTTTCTGAAGTTAATTGAAAGAATATTTTTAGAGGTTCTTAAAAATATCAGTAATTTAGGTAAAATAATTTTTATAAAACAACCCCAGTTCATAGCTCACAAAAATGGGTATAATAAAAATCTAAATATATACAAGTACATATATAACTATTACATACTTATGAAATCTAAATATGTACAAGTATTATGTATTTATATAAAGATGTAACACACATTTATATATTTATATGTTATATTTATAATGCAAATATGTATTGATACATACATATTTGTACACAAACACATACAGGTATATAGCAATTCATTAGCAATATAATTAGAGAGATTTTCAAATTTGTTTTTTGGTTTTTCTATATTTTCCAAGTTTTCTACAAAAGAAGATGTATGATCTTTAAAATCAGAAGACATGTGTCTAGTTTTTTGGAAATTATTTGAGCCCTGGGTTCAGTACAAGTAGTATTTAAGGCATGTATTCTTTTTCTCAGTCGACCTCTAGAGAAGCAACTATCACTGTTAAGGTTTTTCATCTGCAGATGTGGACTCCCTGTTCCTGGTAGGAATAGTGTGCCTGTGAAATCCTATTCACAGATGACATTAAGTGACCATGATTAGTGCACAGTGAGCTTTGGGACACTAGCCCTGCAGGTGCTAGAGCTTATGGGATCTCTGTCCCTGAACCAGACTTACTTCTCAAGGAAATCTCTACTTCAGGCACAGGAAAAAAAAAAAAAAAAAGGTTGGGGGACTCCAAGCCAAAGGAAATGTCTGTCCCTGACAGTTAGGTAGAGGAACAAAGAAATACATCTATCCTCATCAGTGGTGCCACAACTTTAGATATTTAATAGGTAATAACATAAAGGCGATGGTCACAGAAGAATCATACATGGAGTAATGAATATTTGAGAGTAATGAACATTCAGACTTTGGGATTTATTCCATGTTTCAGAAAGAAAACCATATTTCAAAAGCAGCTATAAAGGGTAAAAAACTTTTACCCTTCCAACTTTCTGTAATTTCAAATAACTCATCCAAATCTGATCACTAAATTTTCCTTTGTTGAACAGAATCCCACTTTTCAGTGACTATATTGAAGTACTAAAAGGCAAAGGGAAAACTGAGCCCTCTCCTGTGCACTCCTTCTTTAATGGCACACAGTCCAAACATTGCCCACATACCCTGCCCATCACCACAACATTCCTTCACTCAGCAAGCTCAGGACTTCAGGCCTCTCCTATTTCTCCCCATGGTATTTTGAAATGCATGTACCTTACTTCAGCATTTAAAAAAAAAAAAAAGCTTTTATATGTATATAAGTATGCATTTAAATATATTTAAGAAATTGAAATTTGATGTCTGATTTTTAAAAGCATTTTTCAATAAACCTATTGTACTTTATTTATACATGTATAAAATAGATGTTGGCATATTCTTCTAATTGTACTTGTCAAAAATATGTCAATCCTCTTTTACACTAATCAAAGCGCATTTAGAAATATCCAGCTTGTTCTAAAATTAGGTCAGTATACCTACAAAATGTTTCCTATCTCATGAGACCATCCATGCCCCATACCTTCTGTTTTCTTCTGCCTACCTATCAGTTATAAGCCTAATAAGTAATATTGAGTAATATTTTTTGGCTTTTGTATTTCTTTCATTATTCTCATTCTGTAACAATGTCAAAGACAACAGCAGAACCAAAGACACTAAACAGGATAATTAATACTTGTTATTGTAATAAACAAAATTCAGATTTCCTTGACTTAATACCAGGTTATTTATTGTTTATACACTAAGTTCAATATCTTTCTTCTCTCAATGATGACTCAGGAATGTTGGCTTCCTCAATTCTGTGGGAGTATCATCCTTGAGTCCCTCATATTCCTTCATTTCTTGCAGGTTGGACTATGAAAGAATGAGAGGATGGAAGCTTGCATGCAATATTTTGTGGTTAGAACCAATTGGCCAGCACCCAGTCACATGGTCCTATATAAATGCTAGTGGATCGAGGAAAGAATATTGAGTTGTGTGTCAGGAAGGAGCCGATACAGGTGATCACCAATAATCTCTATCATATAGAGACATTCTTTCCATTTTTCCACAACCCTGCATCTCAGGTGGACCACCATAATCTCATGTGCGTCTCTACTCTGCTTTAGTTTTGTATCACTGTGACCACAAAGACCTGACAGAAACAATTTAGAAGAGGAAAAGTTCATTTTGGCTCAAGACTTCAGAGGTTCAATCCATGGTCAGTTGACTCCCTTGCTCTGGGCCCAAGATGAGGCAGAATATCATGATGAAGAGGGTGGCCAAGTAATCATCTCAGAACATGGCAACCAGGAAGGAGCTAGGGAAAATACAGTGTCCAAGAGCCTCCAGTGACCTTCTTCCTCCAAACATTCCTGCATTGCCTCACACAGGAGCTTTCTGGGGACACCTCGGATCCCAACCATACCATGTGCACACACTCCTTTCACCATCCCTACCACCCTGTCACCTCTGCCCTGACTTTTTGGCATTTCACTTTAACTCACCCTGAGCTTTTTTCCCCACAACCCTGGTGTATCATTCCCTGCTAACTCTCACCACTCTACCTCAAACTCCAGGTAGGAATCAAATGTTTCCAGAGCCTTCAGTTGTGTTAATCCCTATGGTCTCCATAAAGAATAAACAGAGGGAAAAAATAAGCTAATAGCGTCATCCCTGACTAACATAAAAAACCATTCAGATCAAGTATTAGAAATAATACAAATGGCTACCCTAAAGAAACTTCTAGATGAGATAGAAACAAAAATAAGAATTTATGTTATTTTTCATAAAAGATCAATACATTAATTTTTGAGATTCTGAAACATGTTCAAAATTCTTCAAAATTTGACAGATAGCCAAGAGGCAGAAGCTCAAGTCCTGAAATGGCAGTTCTCCAGAGAAGAGTGAACACACAAAAACATCTTAATACTTTTAGATCTGAGGGTCAGGGACCCAAAAGATGAATGAAATGTTCTGAAGAGCAGTCTCCTATACTACATCAGAAATTTTCTTTCTTTTTTTCCTTCCTTTCTTTTTTGGTACTAGGAATGCTCAACCACTGAACTACATTCTGGACCTTTTAAATTTTTTTTATTTTGATACAAGGTCTTGCTAAGTTATTTAAGGTATTGCTAAGTTACTGAGGCTCACTTTGAACTTGAGTTCCTCCTGCCTCACCCTCCTGAGATGCTAGGATTCAGATATTTTCTTTCCCCAGAAACAGAAGAACAATACCACTTGTGAAAAGACCTTACTGCTTCTTCTCAAATTCAGAATCATCCAAAACACCTCTGGAGAAAGAAAACAGAAGAAAGTACTTTTGGATTTTTTAGTTTTTGCTTTTATCTAATTAATCCATGTACAGGGAAAAACTGTTCCTATCTGATTTGATTGTAATAATGGAACAATTAGGTTTCAAACTATCTTTATATTTATCTTATTAATTATTTTATCTGTATCTTTTATGAGAATATGATAGTTCTTTTGGTTTAGATTACCTGATTATTGCCAATGAAACTTCTTTTAAGTGAAATTAGTCTAAGGCTTTATACCAGATCAAGTTTTTCTGACTGGATGGGGAAATATTAGGTGTCATAATTAAAAATGAAGAAATAGCTTAGATCATAGTAAAAAATTTCCCCCTGGCTTTTTTACTTACAGGAAATCATAGATTTTTCTTTTCCAAAGACTAAAAAAAAATTTGTGTGAGTAATAAGACAAATTTTCACACAAATAACCAATAACATGAGCTAGACAAATGTTGTTTATAAATTCTTTTACTTCTGCCATTTATCTGGAAAGTTATTCAATTTAGGAAAAAGAAAATCATTTAAATTGCAAAGGAATAGATGCTTTTCCCTAGGAGTTTATTATAATATACAATAGACAAATTTCAAATCATTTTAATGTTAATAGTCTAAAATGCAAAATCATAAATGCCATAATTAGATTATTTCAGTTACAGAAAAGATTCACTTGTAACCAGCTCCAGTGATAAGAGATAATTGACAAATTGTTACAAAATTACAGGAGTATCTCATGAAGGCTACAGAACTCTCTCTTCTGTTTATCTGTGTATGTGTGTTTCTATCTCCCCTGTCCCTATTTCTCTTCCCTATCCTGCATCCTCTCTAGACTAGTCTCTGGGCTTCCAGATGATATAGAAGAAAATGTCCAACAACATATCCTCCATTTAAGAGAGTACCTCAACTGTATCAGTCTAGCTTTCCATCACTATAATGAAATAACCAAGATAGTCAACTTGTAAAGAGAAAAAAGTTTCTTTTGACTCACAGTTTTGGAGCACCAGTTCAAGACTGAGTGAACCCATTGCTTTCAGGCCTGTAGTGAGAATGTCAGGTGGCAATGGTGGAAAGAACAAAGCAGACCAAAACTGCTCCTCTTGGCCAGGAAGCAAAAGGGGAAAAGGAAGGGCCATATCCCCACAATATCCTTTGATGGCATATCCCCAATGAACTAAGGCCCTCCCTCTAGGTCCTAACCCTTAAAGATTCAATTGCCTTCCAACAGCACCCTTCTTGGGACCAAACCTGTAACACGAGGACCTTTTGAGAACATGCAAGATTCAAACTATAGTACCAACTGAGTTGCTGACCTCGGTTCCTAGAAATGGATCTCCAATTGTTATAACTTGAATCAGGCTTTCAACCTCTAATCTAACAACTTTTCCAGAATTGGGTTATTTCAACAAATGATAAACAGAGGCCCATCTCTGGTACAGTTAAAAGAAAACACAATATACTATAATAAAGAATAGTTAGAACAATATTAACCTTAAAACCAAGAAAAGTCAGCTTGCACATTGATTAATTGGCTATTTCAAGTACAATTTTTTTTTATTGATCTGACTCATGAACTGCCTGCATTGGTGGCTTGTTATATGCAGTCTCAATGAGCCACATAAAGATCCAGGTTCACAGACTAATTCCATCAGTGGCTTCTGAAGACATCTCACAGCTATATGAAGAAAATTCCCGAAGACATATCTTGAGATTTTTATAGTCTTCTCAATATTTCCACCTTTCCAAATTCTATCAGTTTTTCAAGCTCTCATAAGTCTGGTTTCTTTCTTTAAATTACTAGTTATTGACAAATCCACAGTACTCTTTTGGGGGATAAAAGAAAAAAAAACATTTATATATATATTCCACCAATCTAGTATTGCCCCATAAACTCAGCTTCAGGACTTACTTCACAAAGGACTCAGTACTCAGTTCACAAGGACCATAATGATACCATGTAGTATTTCCACTGCACAGAAGTTCTCTTCATCTGCTACATTATTTAGAAACTTCCATAGTTTGATTGTTTGTTTTTAGGGCATGTAACCTACTTTTCCAACTATTCTGCCAGTTTGTGGAAGCCAGGCATCTTCAATCACGGTAATAATTATATACTGTGGAATAACAATCTAAATCAAAATTTACCAGCTTAAAACAACAGATATTTATTGTCTCATGTAATTTCTGAGGGTCAGGAACCTGGGAGAAGCTTAGTGGTTCAAGCTGCAAGCTGCAACCTCATGAGAAGTCTCCTGATGGCTTGGCAAGGGTTACGGGATCCAGTTCCAAGACAGCTCACTCAAATTGCTGGTAGCAGGAGCCTCATTTCATCACAATGTGGGCTTCTCCATAAGGCTAGCTGAGTGGACGCTATGTCAGCTGTTTTCTACAAAGCATATGCTCTGTCACAATCCCTTTTTATGACTTAGTCAACAAAGTCATACACTACAACATCTACTTTGTTCTCAGCAAGTTGCTAAATCCAGTCCACACTTAATGGAAGGGAAATTAGACTCCACCCTTCTAAAGGAAGAATATCAGACTTTGTAGACATGTTTTTAAAACCGATCATTTAAAAATGACATCTTAAGAGTCTACCTTTGAGACAATATAGTACTCACTTTTTTTTCTTTTCTTTCTTCTTCTCCTTTTTTTTGGAACTGGGGATTGAACTCAGGGGCACTCAACCACTGAGCCACATCCCCAGCCCTATTTTGTAGAGACAGGGTCTCAATGAATTGCTTAGCACCTTGCTGTTGCTGATGCTGGTTTTGAACTCACGATCCTCCTATTTTAGCCTCCCAAACTGCTGGGATTACAGGCATGCCCAGCTTCAAATATTTTTTGTTCAATACTGAGAAAAATTCACCAAAATAAACTAAGTATAAGAGCAAATTAAGCTCATACCTCAAAATTTTTGCTTCTATTTCAAATATCTAGAAAAAATTAATGTTTATTAAATAATACATTTATTTTTATTAAATAAACAATATGTTGATCCTTTCTTCTAATAGCCATTACTTAATCCTTATTTTATGTTAGATACTATTAGATGAGAAAGGGACACAAATAAATTGCTACCATTTCTGCCCTAAATATACATTGAAATCACCTTGGAGAAATATTTAAAATATTTTTGCCTAACTCAATCCAGAAAAATTAAATCAAAATCTCTTGAGGATAGGGCTTGGAATTTGTATTTTATATAATTCTTCAGATTCTAATATACAGTAAAGGACATCATAAACCATTGAACTAGATCATTTTGTATGTCTTTTTTATTTGTTTTCTTCCATAATGGTCTTCTGACATTATAGATCTTGCTTATATAAGATCTATAAAACAACAGATGTGTTTTGTGCCCAAAGAGGTTGAGGGGAGGAAAAAAAATGTGTTTCTCAATCCTTGGCTCATGATGTGTCTTTAGATGTTTGGTATCTAGAAATTACATTCCCAATTGCTAACTCTTTTCCTTGATTGACATACAGAATGTCGTGGATACCACTTGCATCTGCTTCTATTGCTAGTTGTGACTAAGATTGTAACTAAATGGGGCATAGAGTTTCTCTTGGAGTAGGAACAGGAATTCAAGCAACCAGAGAGGGCCCCAGAGATTTGCCCAAAGGGAGGATCTGGTTTGTATGAGATACAAGCTTACTTGAAGTTTGATAGCAGGGCTTAAGATGATTGCCTGTTCCCTATGAACACTGCACCCCAGGTAGAAATGAAGGCATGAGCTTCCTTATTTCTTCTTTCTGTATGTAGAAACTTACCAAAATCACTTCTCTCTGGTTGGCTATAGATCTTGCCTCTGGGTGGAGCTGAGCTCAGTGAAAAACAGTATAATTTTGAAAACACTGCACTATAATTGAAAAGATTTCTGAAGGTTTTTATGATCTTTCTAGTCACTGTCTTTTTACCATCCAAAATCAGTCCAACTGAATCTGGAATTCAAGGGACAGCTGTTCAGGCTTGGCACCAAACAACCCTAGAGACTCAGGGTGTGACTCTCTAGTAAGATCAACTGTCACCCAGGAGGCATCTCTGCATACTTTCTAATTATTTCCATTGCAAAAGGTCTTGAGTTATTTGATGAATCATGTCATTTTTATTGAAAAGCAAACCAAGGATGATAGCAAACCTACTGCCACACACACACACACACACACACCCACACGAGTCACAGGCTTATAAGTGGGGTCTGGAGGAAGCAAATCTATACCTGTTCACTAATTCCTTGGGTCATAGACACCAAGAATGGTGCTCAGAGGGCAAACATCAGATCATCTCTATGATACATTCCAACAAGGGCTGGGATTATGGTTTGTTTCATGTTAAATTTTTTTTTAAATTGGAGCTATCTTTGACCAAAAAAAAAAAAAAAAAGACTGATGAAAATATGACCTTTAAAAACTGTTCCTGATACCCATACTGTTTCTCTTTAGTCTCTTGTTATAATAATAATAATAATAATAATAATAATAATAATAATAATAATAATAAATTCTTGCTCACCAATAAATGTCAAGCACTATTTTCTGTCCTTCATACACTTTATATTTTATAATTTCATTAACTTTACTAAATGCTATTTACACTGATTATCCCAGGGTTACAGGGAAACAAAGCTCAGAAATATGAAGATTTTTTCCAGCAGCAATTTCCACTTTGATCTTTTCCTCTCTTCCCTTTTGCTTCTTTTCCAGGTTTCTTTCTTTTCCATTTCTCTGGTTTTTTTCCCTTGATATTTCCTTTCCTTTAACTTTTTGTAAGAACAAGACATTTGATCTTACACACATAAAGTTTGAACTCAAGAAAAGAAAAGCATAACCTGAACCAACTTGAACTTGTTCAAAGACGTGGGGAAGAGCCATACTGGGGCTTTACTCCTGACCCAACCTCTCTTCCCTTCTTCTTGTCTCAGAAAATGTTGCCTGGCTCGCCTGACTGCCAAAACAAGTTTGATGAAGACATCAGCTGGTGACACTTGCCCTGCCTCCCGCCCACCTGCTTGGAGAAGAGGTTGGTAAACTTCACCTCTGACTCCAAATGGTCTGGGTGCAATGAACCTCTGAATCCCATTCCACCTTGGAGCCAACCACCCCAAGAAATCTGGAGGATTCAGACCTGTGAAATTTTAACCATAATAATGCCTTACATTTGTGTAACCTCTTTACCAAGAATGCTCTCACAGGTCATATTATATAACCACTTAACAGTATCTCATTTATTAAAGTGTATGTGAGATTTAAGATAAAAGTGAGGATGTAGTTCCCCTAAATTCACTTGAGACCCTGATTTCCAATATATCATGCTATCACTGTTTATTTTAATAGTTATCTAATGCAGTAGCATGAAAAAAATCACAGAGAGGCATTGGTGGTACACACTAAAACTATCTCTGACAACATGTGTCTAGAGTCATGTGAGTAGTTTGCCCCCAAATATATGCAAGTTAGCAATATTCCACTGAAGTTTAGATTCTTCAGACTGCTGTAAAACCTCTTCCTGGAACCTGCCGGAAGTCTATACTTCTTTTCTAGGCAGCTCATGTATGGGAAAGAGCTTAAAGTTATAAGGACTTCCTTAGACTTTTCTTCTTAGGGAGCATTGAGGAAGTGAATGGAGATAATTAAGGTTTAATTAACCTTCACAGTTGGCTTGTGAACTATGACTCTATTGGGCCCTTTAGGAATTGTCTAAAGAACTTGCATGAGATTAATGCACTGCCCCTAAACCCAACTTCTAGTGGACTTTTGTATAGCCTCACACTCTTGGCTGTCCCATATTCCCATCAGAAGTCCTAGTCCTTCCCAAAAGTCATATATTTATGGCCTATCAAATAAAAAGAATAAAATGTTAATTCCTTCAAGACACCAGAGTTTCAAACTCCAGGCAGAATTTTTATCATTGGGAAGACTCCTAGAAGTAACACTCCTTTAGAAAGATAAATTGGCTTGTTTCCAACTGAAACAGGTAGTTTATATTAGATCTCAGCTTTTGCAAATCAGGCAATTTTTAGTCAGTCAACATGTAAAATGTTGTTTATCTAATTTTATATATCTTGGAGATAAACAAGCAATTAATCACATAAACTAAGACATTTTTAAGAGCAAAACGAAGCACGCCAAGACAACACATCATAAACATGAACTGACGAGGGTAGAATAGGACATGTGGTCAACCCACCCATAAGTGAATATTTGAAATAGTATTTCTCTGTTCCTCATAATTTTTTATTACATCAGAGTGTGGCAAGGATGTTGTTAGCTTTCTTTGTTATACTGAGAAATGAATTTATTCCACTTTCTTGAAAAATAATCTTACATTCTAAGCCTCAACCAATCTGTTTTAAGCTTCATTGTATTTTATTTTATTACTTTATTTTAGACTTGAAGAGATTGATTGGTTCTTGCTATGTTGGCTAGGCTGGTCTAACTCCTGGGCCCAAGCAGTTCTCCTGCCACAGCCTCCCATGTAAATGAGATCACTGGTACCACTGTGCAGGTTTATCACATGTTTTATTTTTGTGAAACTAAGATGTAGGTTTTTCACATATCTAACTTACTGTAAATCTTCTAGACAATTTCTTTAAAATACCTACAGTCTTTTCCATAATGTCTATATTATTTTCAAAGATATTTAGTTTTATGTTGTATAACTTGAAAGTTTATTTTGGAAACAAAATGTCAGTATTTTCCAAATTTTCCAAGTTTTAGTAGAGCCTTGGATTCATCTTTTAAAAGAACTTGATCAATTTACTGTTCATCAACAGATCTCATAAGCTTAATCTCAGCCCCCACTCCATGAGTCAGTTGTTTGCCTGATCTATATATAAGTAGATACACATATAGAAATATGGAGATAGAAAATACACAAATAATACAGGTCCTCAGAACACAATAGAGTGTGTTGGCATGCTGACTGCTTTGAGTTGAAGAAAATTTGGACAGGCCTCAGGAGCAAGAAATTCTCTCTGACATTCTCCCATCTTCCTTTCTCTCTCCACTGTGTTCCTCTCAAGCAAATCATAGAACTAGGACTCTTCAAACCCAGAGCAAACCAAAAAGCTTCTCTTTTCCTCTCTGAAGCACTTGTGAGATGGGTGTTCTGCCTTAAACCCAGAGGAGGGACTGCTACCCATAGAGGCTGAGAATAATCTGCATAGACCCAGCTAAGCACCTCCAAGGACATTACCATTAGGAGATACCCTTTTCATCCAACCATACTTCTGTGTAGCTTCTGTTCTTCATCAAACCTAAACATAAAAGTCAGCAGTTTTTGCTGGGTCATTAGGTTCTCATTTCTGAAGACTCCCATGTCACTATGAGTGAATAAATTTGTTCTGCTTTTCTCTTGCTAACCCACTGTCCCATGTGGCACTAATAATGATTACTCAGAGGTAGATTGTCTTTAAATGCCAAGTGTATATTCAATCACATCAATCATTAAATATAAACAATTAATGCAAAAATGTTGGGTGTGCTGGAGCACCCCAACAGTCCAGGATGTACAGGAAGGCAGCCAGTCTTCCCAATGTACTTGGAGCAAAATTCTTCAATGTGGCAGGACAAGCAATTTAAATACAGTTCCAAGTTGGTGGTGTACATTGGTGATTGGCTACACCCAGTAAAAGTCAATGTCCATTAGTTATGTCCAGTGAGATTATGTAATTGCAACTGGGCATGTTCTTTGCCCATGTCCATGGAGATGTGCTCCCTATCAATTGTTACCAATCATTGCTAAGCATGCCTATGGCTAGTGCCTGTTACCACTCTTTATCAAATGCAAGGAGACATGACTAAGAAGTTCAATGGCTGCTGTTCCTTATGGCCAGCAATTTAGTGAATTCCAGCATATCCCAGTATGTATATGGCAGATTCTCCTTACACCCGTGTTTTGTTAGTGGAATGTCAGCCCAACACTTGTGATGATGGGCTAAAAGACACAGTAGTCCTCTCTTATCCAGAGGGGATACCGTTCAAGCCCCCTGGTGGATGCCTGAAACTGCTGACCTCACAAGTACTATGTTTTTTCCTATACATACATGCCTCTGATAAAATTTAACTTATAAATTAAGCATAGTAAGAGATTAGCAATAAAATTGAACAGTTAAAAAATATACAGTAATAGGAGTTATGGGAATGTCGTTTCTAAAAATATCTCATTGTATTGTAGTCATCTTTTTTTTTTTTCTTGTAATAATGCAAGATTTGTAGAGGAAAAACCCTTCCAGCGTGTCTTCAGCATTATACAGCTTTTTTCTCCTAGTTTCATAGATAGTAGATGAAGGATGCATTTTATCGGGCCAAATTGAAACACACACACATAAGGGAACTTGATTTGAACTCTCCAGATTTTAAGAGTGCTCACTTGGCTACATTTTTTAATTTCATTATATTGAACATGAGTTATGTATTTATTTATTTTTTCCAGCTATACACATTTTTTTTAATTTTCTGAAATTCTTTAGAACTAGGTGAATGAAGTACAGTCATGAACACAAAACAGATTGCCAGGAGGGGAAAAAGCAGGGGTGGTCAGGGCAGAGGTAACTGTAAAAGTCAGAAGATTAACCAGCAGTCGACTGAAAGCAAACATGACATCGCACTTGAAAAATGTGTCCTTTAAACAAACATCCTTTCATTTTATACCATATAGAGTGTTGACCAAATGGGAAAATTGTACTGGGAGAAATGAATCAAGGTCATCCAGTTCTAGTTGTTCTTGAGATACTGGATTCCAGAGGGTCTTGCCATAACAGAGTCTCACTAAGTTATCATCCTTTTCTGAACTAGTAGACATGGTTCTTAAGGTAAAGGCACTAAGAACTTCCTATGATATCTGTTTTCCTAAAAAGTCATCAGCTGTTCATGAACTTTCTGTGGAATCTAAATTGTTGGCATAGGGAGTTATTCTGGATTTTCAAGTGGACTTGATAAATATGCTTTAGTAAGTTATTTTATTTGTTCATTTTACATATACATGATAGTAGAATGTATTTTTGTATTTTAACATATTATAAATACATGGGCTTTAGTAAGATTAACTAAGCAATGAATAAAATAATAACATCTAACATTTTATGTAGTATTTACTGAGGACTATAAGTATTTTATATCTACTATGTCACTGAATCTTAAAAAAAAAACAACTTGTGAAATAGATACTTTTTTATCTCTACCTTGAATACAAAGAAATGTGAACTATTTGTGTTGAAATGACTTTCCAAGATCATGCAGCTATAAAGGGGTAGAGCTAAAAGTCAAGCTCCTACAGTGCAGTTCTAACACTTGCCTAACTTTCCACTACACTACTTTTGAAACCAGAATCAGAAAACTATGTAACAGGCTCTCACAGAAGCCCAGACAGACTTCTGTGAGAACAAAAGGATGAGGCAAAAGGAAAGGGAAGAAGAGGAAGATTTTGCAAAGGAAGACACAGAAGGATTTTGATGTTCTTTGTACTTTTTTTTTTGTAAAGAAAACAAAAACATGTTTAGGTTGATTAGTTGGAATAATGTGGCTGTTAAACATTGATAAAAGAAAGACTTCATTGAGTGGGAGAATAACATTTGAACATTTTTAATTTAAAAAACATCTAGAATATGCAAAGAAATGTGGCATATCAAATTTAGCAAGGAAAAACAAAACACCCAAATAAATGTTTGCTGAGTTTCTCCATTAAATTCTATTTCATGGCGAAAAATACCACATTGGCAAATTATACAGAAGGTCCATGAACAAGAACCATTCAAAAGAAGTATAATTTTGTCTCAAAAATGAGAAAAGCAGGCTGTTGAGAACTTGAGTAATTTGTTCAAGATAACACAGATTGAAATAGCCAAATCTTTTGTGTTTTCTTGATGACCAATAATTACTAGTCAGAATACTCATCATCAAGAATGATTTTTAATTCCTTGGGCAAGGAGAGCTCAAAGTGTCCAGAAATGGAGAGAAGGAATGAACAAACATCAGAATGGATGAGTGGTTAGATGGATGGATGGATGGACTAACAGATGGATGATATACACATTTCATGAATATAAAATTATCTTGACCAACCATTTTCCTTTCCTGCTTTTTCCATTGAAACCATATGGGTTCTTTTGTTTAAAACATTACTCAAAATTTATCATTCATTTTATTTTTTGGCTTGTAGTTTTTTGTTTTTTGTTTTTTTTCTTTGTTTTGGTGCTGAAGACTGAACCCAGGGCTTTGCATATGCTTAGAACTTTACCACTGAGCTACACCTCCAACCCTTACCTTTTATTTATTTTTAATGGGCTTTTTTTTTTTGCCTTTTATGTATTTATTTTTTGGGGGAGTACTAGGGATTGAACTCCTTGGCAGTCAATCACTGAGCCACATCCCCAGCCCTATTTTGTATTTTATTTAGAGACAGGATCTCACTGAGTTGCTTAGTGCCTCACTGTTGCTGAGGCTGGCTTTGAACTCACAATCCTCTAGAGCCGCTGGGATTACAGGCATGCGCCAGACACCATGCCTGGCTTTTTTCACCTTTTATTTTATAAAAGAAAGTTTTACATGGAAAACCATTTGCCTCTAGTTCCTTTGGTTTGAGGTTGTTTTCACTTTTGTTTTTAAAGTAACCCTAAATACATTCATTAGTGGAACCTTGAGATTTTTCTACTGGACTTAGGTTCCTTCAGGGCCACAGTTGTCTCAGGGCATTGGTTAGCAACTCTGAGCTCTCACTTTTTCAGAGATCCCTGCTAAGTCTCATTTTATGGTTTATCCAGCAAACATATCTTATACGCTGCTTGTGTTTTTGTATTTATCCTTTAGCTTTTAAGGAACTATATTTGGGAGCAGTGGCTTCTTTCTACTAACCAAATCTTGACAGGTGAACTTCACATTGTTTGGCGGCATTTTAATTCTTTCCAGATAAACATTAATTTATCTAGTTAATTGACTAGAAGTTATAATTCAACTGCACCAAATGAGAGCTATGTATTCTTTTCCTTCTGACCAATTCACATGCTCTGGAGTACATCATCTTCAACAAAAGATGACCAACTGACTGTGTAACTGTGAGAATTAATGAGGCTTGGTGATGCTCATACAGGTTTTAAGGTCTTTGGAAAAGTGTAGTGATGGCCATCAAAAGTTCATCTTTAGGCTCAGCCTAAAGATCCACCTTCATAACACTCAGATTTTTTCAGAGATTGCAGGTGGTAACTAGCTTTTTCCCAAAGCAGATCAACATGTCTTGGAGACCAGTTAAATTATACCAGGTGTGATTAGATGAGGTCCTCAAATTCTAGCATGACTTAAGAATCATATGGAGGGCTGAACCCCATCCCCAGAACTTCCAGTTCAGAAGGTCTGGGGGCCTGAGAATGTGCATTTTTAACAAATGTCTGGATGCAAAGGGTCTTCTTCTTGCCAGGGTACCACGCTGTGAAACCACTGCCCTAGGAGGGGCTCTTTTCCAACAGTGGGACTGGAAGAGCAGTAATTTCAAAGTGAAGTTATGGAAACTTCCCTAAACAGGTCAAGATGTAGGCGTTTAAAGGTCCGGTTTTTCGGTTTGTTTTCTTATCATTTGTATCTTTGTTTGAAAGGGGGATGTAAAGAAAAAAGAGAGACATGGCTACTAATCTCTTGCCTAGATCAAGTATTATTTGGTTAAATGTGTATTAATGGCTGCTCCTAAATCCAGTGCCTCTATTTTCACATCCTCTCCCTCTCCTAAAAACAAAGACAAAGTGAAAATCTAAACTTAGTGTTGTGGTCTCTTACCAGCAGTTAAGAAGTTAATAACAGCAGCAATAGAATTGCTCAGGTCAGTGGAGGGTAAAACCAGCATTTGGAAACACTGTGAGAACACAAGTAGTTTCAACTGTGGAAGAGGCCTGAGGAAATTACAGAGGGAAAACTTTCCATCCAAGATTCCAGTTGCCAAGGAGTTTGTGTAGGTTACTGGAGACCTCGCCCCTCAGTGGCTCCTCTGTGACTCACTGTGTCCCCAGGAAGCCTCAGACTCAGCAACCAGAGAAAGCTCAGAAACTCTGCCTTTGATCTCCCTGGGATGAAATGCTCCAGAGAACTTTGGTTTCTAAAACGGATGTTTCTGATCAAACAGACAGTAGCAGAGCCTATAGTCGGATTCCTAGAAGTCAGCCTGGTTCTGACCCAGGTGGGAAGGTTGAGATTAGAGAAAGCTGTATAACAGGTCCCACTAGAGCTGTGGCAGAGAAAGAGGGAAGAGCCAGATTGCCCTTAGACCCAGCTTCTTGTCTGGTGTGGCTTGGCACTTTCAATAACTTCTGTTATTTTCCAGGAAGCCCATTCAACACCCTCCCGCCCCCACTTACATTGCTGAATGGGCTCCTACAGGTAGCAGCTGCCATCCAGAAGAAATGACTTTTCACTATGGATATGTTTTATCCCTTGCCATTTGCTCTTGCAGGTTGAAATCCAATACCAGCCACAGGCAAATGATTTTCCTTTTCCCCACAAAGAGGAGTACCCAGTGCTGCAATGCTTAATCAAACTTTTCCTTTCTAAAGATCAGCGCTTCTCACATTTGCATGTACATATGGTATAATCTGGGGATCTTGCTAAAAAGCAGTATCTGATCCTATGGTCTGTACTGGTAACTAAAATTCTGCATTTCAACAAACTCCCAAGTGAAATTGATAGCGTCTCTCTGAGGACTGGGCTTTGAGTAGTAAGAGAATGCACTTTTAACTTTGACTCTGTGCAAGATCACTGTGAGAAGTTGTTTGTTTGCTATTTTTTTAATCTGATACCCAGATGTGCAGAGATTTTGATTTTACTAGTTTGAATATACACTGTGATAAGAAACTTGCATTTCGTATGATACCACAAAATTGTTTTTCAATCACTTAATAATGTAAAACCAGCTGGGCGTGTTAGCCCATGCCTGTCTGTAATCCCAGCAGCTTGGAAGGCTGAGACAGGAGGATCTCCAGTTCAAAGCCAGCCTCAGCAATGGCAAAGCTCTAAGCAACTGAGACGCTGTCCCTAAATAAAGTACAAAATAGAACAGCGGATGTGGCTCAGTGTTTGAGTGTCTCTATGTTCAATCCCCAGTACTCCGATCACCCTGCACCTGCCAAAAAAAAAAGTAAAACCAGTCTTAGTTCCTGAGTTCTACAGCAAAACAGCAGCTTGGCCAGTTTGGCCTAGGTGACCTGTAGAGTTGTTGGCCCCCTATCTAGGCTGATCTACCTTCTTTGTTTTGACCCTCAACTTGATTTTTATCAGTTATAACCATTGCCTTCAGCTTGATTCCAAAATAGTCTCCTATTATTATTGGCTGTTTTGTCTTTTGTATTTTGATTTAAAACACCTGGATTTAGAGGTACGTTTTTTGTGTGTGAACAACCACACACACAAAAAAAAAAAAACACAACATTTTTGTTAAAACAAAATAGTGTTGGGGGCTATAAAATAATCTGTCAAATTCCTTTGTAAAATATGGCAAAGTAGTTCTAGCATATAACAACTGTAGAACATGTGTTCTCACACCTCTCTGTGTAGCAACGATTTTCAATTTGATCATGAAATTCCAACACTTCCATTAGTAAAATGTCAGTATGTCATAAGAAATAGACTTTTTTAAAGGTGTAATTTACAAATGAACAACTGGTGATCAACTGCAACTACATTCCTTACACGAAAACATGATTCTTTCTATTTACAGACAAATTTTGACCTTGAACAGAAAACTAAACAATTTTAATGAAATCTATGGTTAATACACTCCTCCCTTTTCTCAGTTACTTGGCAGGTTGTACATTTTGTAGTAACCTGATGGAGAGTTTTATTGTATTTTAAGCTGCTCAAGGAATCAAAATTAAAACACTGTTGAGTATTTTTTTTTTATGTTGGGGGAGTAAGGGAGACTGATCTACTTATTTTAGTTACAATACTTGGCTGGGTACAGTGGTGCATGCCTATAATCTCAGCTAGGTGGGAGGCTCAGGCAGGAGGATCCAAAGTTTAAGGGCAGCCTTAACAACTTAGTAAGACCCTATCTCAAAATAAAATACTGGCAATTTATTAGATATAGCTCAGTGGTTAATCACCCTGGATTCAATGCCTAGTTCTACAAAAATACATATATACATACACACACACATACTTACTTATAAATACCCACTGTGAACCTATACTCAGCTCAACCCTTAAAGAAATTACAGTGGAAAACACAAACCATGACTTTTGAAATAATGAAGCTTACAAGATTGTAAGCAGATAATAACAGAGGTATCTCTTACAATTGTAGATAAATCTGTAATTTCCACTTATAATAAAATCAAATGTTTAAATTTTATAAAGAGTTGGGGAGACTCATTTTTTAACAAGATATTTCATTGCAGGCATCTTTGAGGAGTAACTGTTAAGCAAAGGCCTAAAAGAAGCAAGGATTATTCAGAAAAAAAAATGGAAAAAATACCCTCTGAGACAGAGAAGTTCCAAAGCTCTGTGGGGCCATGACAAGCAGCGCTCAAAGAGGCAGAAGGAGGCCAGCATCTGCTAGGACCAGAGAAGCAGGCAGGGCCATAGCATACCAGGTCTGGTGGCAAGGTGGAAGACACTGGATTTTATTATATGGGCAGTGAGAATTAATTTTTTAAATATTTCACATGGGGTAGTTACATGGACAGATTTATATTTTTAATCTTTTTGGGGGGCAAAACTATGTTTGATTTGTTTACCATCAAGTATCAAAAGAATACCAGCACATAGCAGGATTCAATAAATATTCACTATTGTTATTAAAATAAATTACCCAGCATCATTCTAGATATTGCTTTGAAAACAGATGAGACAGGTGTGCAAAGAAGGAGAGTGGAAGACCCATTACAAGTTATTCTGTGCTCTCAACAAAGGACAGTGACATTTTGGACAAGAGTGGCAGTGGTAGAGATTAAGTGAAGAACAAAGTCATGATGAGAAAGGACTAATAAGATTTGGGTTTTGCGTAGAAGTGAGGAGGTGAGAAAGAGGAAAAAAATAAATGATTCAGATTTTACTTGAACCATTACATGAAGCAAAAGATGAGAGAAGATACAGGTTTCATGGGATAGATTAATCACTTTGGAAAACTTTTTAGTTTGAAATATCTATGAAATAATCAATGGAGAATAGCAAGTAGACAGTTGGTTATACAGGCCTGGAAATCAAAAAGAACACTAGTAAATTGGGAATATAAATGGAAATATACAAGTGGGTGTCATTGGCAAGTACATAAAATTTCACTACTGTCTATAATAAATGATAATTTAGTTTCTATGATGTATCAGGCACTGTTCTGGTCATTAGAAATATATACTGAAAAACAACAAACTTTCATTTGTGAAGCTTTTAGAAAATAGATGAGTTATGTTAAACAGAGTACCAGTTAGTATAGGAGAAAGAGAGCATCTCAAAAAGGTGGCATATAAGAAGGTAGAAATGAAGACAAGGAGTTAGTCATTGAAGACCGGGGACAGCATGCTCCAGGCCAAAGGGATGGCAATGACAGGCCATGGAGGGAAGCACACTGAAAAAGAGCAAGAGGCTTGGTGAGAGAAGTGAGGTGATTAAAGAAGCAACTAGAAGAAGAAAGAAGGGTTAGATCACGTGGACTCTTGGAGTCCATGAGATATTTTTCTAGATGGTTTGGAAAATCATTGGAGGACTCTAAACAGGTGTGCGGGGGTGTGAAATAATATGATTTATATTTTTTCCAAAATTTGTCTCTGCTGAGAGTAGACTTTAGGTGTGTATTAGGATTCCCCAGAAATGGGCTGATGCTTACAGATAGAGAGATAGATATATAAATGGGGATTTCTTAGGGCAATTGACTTACATGATTATGGAGGCTGAGAAGTTCCACGACAGTTGTCTGTAAGCTGGGGCTGCTAGGATGCCAGTAGTCTGGCTCAGAGAAAGTCTGAAAGCCTTAGAAGTAGGGAAACCAATGGTGTGATTCTCAGGCTAAGGTCAAAGGTCTGGGAATCCTGGGTCCACTGGTACAAGTCCTAGAGTCCCAAGGCAGGAGAGCTTGAAATACTGATGTGCAAGGCAAAGAGGACGAGGATCTCAGCTTCAAGAGAGAAGACAGAAATTCTTCCTCCCCTTTTTGCTCCATCAAGGCCTCCAGCTGATTGGATGGTGCCTGCCCACACTGAGGGTGGATCTTCCCACTCAGTCCACTGACTCATGCTCCAATCTCCTCTGGAAACACAGACACATTTAGATGTAACACTTGGCTTGTTTTCTTGGTATTTCTTTATCTAGTCAAATTGATACCTAAAAATAAAAATCACAGGAGCAGGGAGATCCACTAAAAACCTCTTAGAGTATGCCTGTTCATATATTATATCAGTACTATGGATTGGAATTGGGTCTCCAAGTTCATATCAAAGTCCTGACCTCCTTCTGATAATATTTGGAAACTGGCTCTTTGGGAGCTAGTTAGGTTTAGAAGGGATCTGGTGTAGGAGCTCAAGAGGATTAGTACTCTGAAAAGAACAGACATCAGAGAAGTCACGTGAGTCCTATCTATGGTATTGTTCTGTCAGCCTGAGCAGATTAATATAATTAGAAAGAAAAAAAGAAAAGATTCGTGGAGGGTGGTGGAGACTAGAAATACCCGCTTCCTGTCAGCTAGTTTGAACACTGTGCAGAGTTCTAATTTTCAAAGTGAACAAAAGCACTGAGTTTGCTAGGTATGGAGAAGAATCACTATGGTTTCTGAATAAGACTAAGCTCCTGATCAGTACAAACAAAAGAGCAGCTTCTGAGCTCTGGAAACTTGCATTTTTCCTCTCAGTTTCCCTGTCGTATTCATTTACTGCCTCTGAAAGAGGCCAAGGCAAAAATGTGAAGGGAGCAGTTCCACAGGTTGCGAATTAGTTCTCCAAGGAGACTCAAACTCCATCTGCTGCTCTTTATTGGATCGCTCTGAGCCATAAAAACCTATTGATGAGTGGTAGTCATTACAACCACAGAGATCAGGCAGTGGCCAATGTCGTAAAAGGGTCCCCCCTCTTCATAGTTATGTTTTGACTGCTCCTCAGTGCACTGAGCACATGAAGTGGTTCTATTCTACCCACCAGAGTGAATTCTGGTGCTGGAGCTCCTCAGAGACACCTGCTGTGAATGAAAGGTAATATTGTGAAGATTGTTACTGCTTCTAGAGCTATTGCAGACACGTGCCAGCTCCTACCCCTGTGCTGGACTTGATAACAGAATGGATCTAAATTCAACTGGAAATGCAACTAGTTAACTTTAATTTATTTAAATTTCCCAACCAAAACCAAAATGCATATAGGCTGCTTTACTGTATTTAATTTTGTGAACATACTTGTGGGGACAGTCTGCAATGAGACTGCACTGAGGCATGGATATATTAACATCCTAGACTATTCCTAGGATACCTATTTCACAGCAGTGTATCCAGTATCTGTTTTTCTTTCATGGAAGAAGCCTGAAAAAAACAAACAAAAACAAAAAAAAACTGATTTTTTTTTCCAGGATTTTTTGTATCTATCCAGTCTTATTTCTCAATCCAGATAAAAGTATCCTTCCTCTGTCATGGTAAGTGAATTAACACTGAATTCTAATAGCTTTCCCCCACTTGAGTCAAAGTGTTCCATATTGTCTCCAAATGTGAGGGGGTTATCAAACTTGTAGCCCAGATTCATTGGCCAACTAATCCTAGCTATGGGACTGCTGAGAATTCAACAAGCAGCCCCCAAATCTAAGATTCCACTTCAGCCTTTGCAGTCCTAGCACAGTCCCCACAAAGCTTGATTCTGATGTGATCTATTCAGTCCTGAACCCAAGATTGAACCTTCATGCCACACTGTTATCTCCCATACCTTTGGCTCAAGGAATCTACTGAGATAGCAGTGGTCTTTCCTAATTCTGCTCCATTTTAAAGCTATAGTAAGAAAGTTGCTAAAGTTTTTCCAAATACTAGTTTTAAAAAAAAAGATGATGTTTGGATCAGAGAATAGATTATTGATGCTCAACAAATATCCTTGTGCTTTCTATATTCTTCAGCATACCTTATTGTTAGATTTCTAATGTGAGACTAGTTCTGCAAATAGGCTGAGGGCAAAAGGAACATAGTCACTTCCAGATCCAGAACCTTAACACACCTCAACTACTGGCTCTTCCCCTCTCTGTCTGCTTGTAGACAGGAGGTAAAATTGCATAATTACGAAAGGATGGAAGCCATTATACCTGCATCAGACCAGAACATGAGGAAGAAATGTGTCTATCTTTGTCATTTTAAACCATTCAGATTTTAGGAGACTGTGTGGTGTAGCTACTAGTATCCATAACCCTGTCTCTATCCAGTCTTATTTCTTATTTTTATCCAGATAAAAGTATCCTTTCTCTGCCATAGTAAGTGAATTATACTGATTTCTCTTAACAGACAAGAGACTATCTTCTTATTAAAAATTGCAAGCATTTTTTTTTCTAAATTGTTTTATTGTTTTTAAATTTATATAGAGAGAGTGTCAGAAAATAAGCAAAAAACACTTCAGTTCTCACCATCTGATCTTGAGCATTTTATTGGACATCCCCTCAAATATCTAACCATGAGTCTTTTTACATATACATATTACATATACATCATACATGTGTTTTTTCCTGTTCTTATCTAAAACTCACTTTTACACTCAGTAGTAGGTTGCAGAAATACTTCCAAATCTTTATATATCTATTTTGACATTTTTTCATTGCTTAGATGTTTTCAAATCTTTAAACCACACTTTAACTTAATAGGTACTTAAATTGTTTTTGATTTTTGACTCTTAAAAACATCACTGAATGGGGACTAGAGGGGCAGAGCAGTGATAGCTGAGTGTACAAGGTTTCTTTGGTGGGTGATGAAAATATCCTAGAGTTGAGCGTGATGATTACACATATCAGTGGCTATTCAAAGTCACTGAGCGGGTTAATGGTATGAGAATTGTATCTCAGTAAAGCTGTTAAAAACAGACACCTTTGTAACCACATCTATTTATCCTTTTGCAGTCATTATCTTAATGTAAATTCTGAACTATGTAACCATTGAAAGGACTGATAATTGAAATTCTTCTATCTAAGGTACTGTCCATTTTACATTATGGAAGCATATTCCTAAAGTACTGAATATGGAAATGTTTATTTTCCTCCATAATTACCACTAATAGGTTTTTTGTTTTGTTTTATGTTTTTGTTGTATAAGGATCTCATTCAGTTGCCCAGCCTGGCCCTGAACTCCACCCTGCCTCAACCTCTACAGTAGCTGGGATTATAGGCATGCAGCACCATGCCCAGCTTACTACTAGGTTTTGACCACTTTTTTCATTTTACAGATCTAAATGGTGAAAGAAAATATGTGCTATTTGTTACTTGTATAACTTGCTTTGCATCTTTTTTAGGTTTATTAATCAACTATATTTCTTCTTTGTGGATTACCTGTTTATATGTGATGCTTATTTTTAATGTTTAATATTGTTTTCTAAGTCATTTGAACTTTAGGGAAATTGTCCCAAATCTTTGTAACAATAAGGTTGTGATATTTTTCAATAACATCTGTAAAATTAGTAGTTGTATAAATAACACTGTTTCATAGATCTAAAACATTTTTTATTTTAAACTGCATTGTTATGATTTGGATGTAAGGAGTCCCCCAAAAGCTCATGTGTAAGACAATGCAAGAAGGTTCAGAGGAGAAATGATGGGTTTAAGAGTCTTAACCCAATCTGTGAATTAATCCCCTAATTGGGATTAACTGAGTGGCAACTGAAATGGTAGGATGTGGCTGGAGGAGGTGGGAATTGGGGTGTGGCTTTAGGGGTATATATTTGTATCTGGAAAGTAGAGACCCTCTCTCTCTTCCTGATCACCATGTGAGCTGGTTGCCTTCACCACACTCTTCTGCTATGATGGTTCTGCCTCACCTCGAACCCTGAGGAGTCAAGCCAGCCTTCTATGAACTACGAACTCTGAAACCATGAGCCCCTAATTAAACTTTTCCTCCTCTACAGTTGTTCTGGTTGGGTGCTGACTAAAACATGCACTAATATTTTTGTACTACAAAAAGAAAAAAGCTGACAAAATATAATACTATGTAACTTTTTGTACTACAAAAAGAAAAAAACCTACCAACTAAAATATAATACTATGTTTATATATAAGATACAAAATATATACTACATATAAATGTAATAGATTAACTGGTGAATTGCATCAAATATTTAAGGAAGAAGTAATTCTAACCATAAACAAACTTTTAGAAAACAGAGGAAGACATAAAGCATAAAAATAGACAAAAATGGTGATTGAAAATCATCAAACATTAAACATCTCTGCTCATCAAGAGATATCATTAAAATATGAAATAAAAGTTACAGATATCAGAAAATATCTGCTATACAATGTCATAGGAATTCAGAATATTTGAGAAATGTTTACAAATCAGTATGTATGCCAGTTAAGCCTTGAAAACTATGACACTCCAATGATTTTAAATCATCCTAATTTTGGAGATAATAATGTAAAGCAAATGTGCATTTACAAATCTATGAAACATTGGAGAAGATGTAACTTCTACAGTAAAGGCATATTCACCATATCCAAGTGTCTGTAGATAGATGAATAGATAAGCAAATGTGTTGTATATATACAGTGGAATATTATTTAATCTTAAAAAGGAAGGAAATTCTGATACAGCATGGATGACATTGAAGACAGTCACAAAAGGACAAATACTACATGATTCTACCTAGATGAGGTCCCCAGAATAGTTAAATGCATAGAGACAGAAAACAGGGTGGATGTTCAGGGGAGAGGGAAATGGGGCATAAGTGTTCAATTGGTGGAGTTTCTGTTGGGGAAATAAAAATGTTCTAGAAGGGAAAGGTGATAATGTTTGTATCACAAGGTTAATGTGCATGTACTTAAGGCCACAGAACTGCAAACTTATGTGGTCAGAGCTATAAGTTTATTATATATATTTTAAAACAATAAAAAAAGAGAGAGTACTTCAGGAAAAATATTACCTTTTACAAATCTGGATTAAAGTAGATAGCCAAAGGCATATCTCAAAACTAGTAAATAGCTAAGTGGTTCTACAGAAGGTATTTCTGTTAGAATAAGCTTACTTTAAAAGCTGATAAACAGAGCTGATAAGCTCATTCTCTCCCCATAAGTTTTTCAAACCTTAGAGTGACTTACAGTGTTTTGAAAAAAATCGAGGGCCCACCCTTCAATCAAATATTCTCACTTCAACACAACTTCCAGAAGATAATAGTATACAAACATTACATAACTTTAAACTCAAAATTAGCAAAACTCAGATCAGGAAAAACAAAACAAAACAAAAAACAGCAGATCAGAAGAAACACAAACACTACATGAGAAATCCCATTGGAAAAGGTAGCCAGTAGACCACAGGCAGGAAGATGAGTATGGCCATAATTGTAACTGCAATACAGATTGGAAATGGTGAAATACACAAGCTATTGCTCCAATAAAAACCCAAATTTTCCTGGAAAATGAGACATCTTTTAAAATATGCAAATGTTTAGTTTTTTTTTAATTAAAAAAACCAGTTCATCAAAAATTCCTGTTCTAGGAATGTGTCAGCATGAGCTCATTTGTGTTCAATAGATTGTCCCTAAACACATAAACTTGCAAAAGGCCCTATGTATTGTTGTGATTTTATAATAAGAACCAGAATCACTACTTAATTGAATGGTAATTGTTCACTTTTTTAACAGAGCAAATAAAATTGATCAAAAGATGTTTATTAAGGCTCTAATAAACTGCTTAAAACTCAGGTGCTACCCTGTCTTCTGAGAAAGTAGGCAATAAAAAAGTGTACACATTGTTCAAAGACCGAAGTTTAGGTGAACTCCAGGGAACCATGTATAACAGAATCAAATGTTAGGTTTATATGGAGACACAATAAGGAATAAAAGCAAAGTTAAATTATCATTTGGGTAAGAAATATTCACATAAAAAAATATAAAGCCAATCCACAAAAATGCATAATCTCTTTGAATCATTATGTCCATTTTGGTTTTTTCCCTCTTTTTAAATCCTTGATAAAGTCCATTTCTCCCTGAGTGTAGAAGGTTGCCCAAACTGTACTATATTTTTTTTTTGTAAGGTTCAATACCAGAAATCCCCTTGGAGACCTTCAAAAGAAATTTTCTTGAAACTCATTTAACTCTGCCAGTTGGTTTTTGTGGTCTACCTAGTAAAATATGTTATCTATAGAAATGGGATTATTCCGGGTCAGCTAATGCTATTATCCCATTACTTCTTTTTGAACTGTAGAGATCTAAATTAATATTTATGTAAACCTTGTCCACCGATATTAAATAATCTAAAAAAGGAGGTATGTTTATTATTTGTTATTCCTGAGATACAAATGGGAACCTAGTATTTAATGAAAGATAAATCTGGGACTCAAACTTGAATGATCTGACTTTAGATCGTTCGTTTCCTCTTGTTCTATGAAAAATTCAAAACTAGAATAAACTAATTAAAGATCTTCTCCAGAGAGCAGAAAGTTATCAAATAGCCTATTTTAAACACAGATAAGTAAAGACAAAATAGAAATTTTTTTGTTTTTTATTGATCTGATGAAGTGACAAGGAAAGTTAGTGGAATTAAAAGACAAAGCATTTCATTTTTAAAAAAATATTGAATTTTACAAAGTTTTAGAGAACTTGTTGAAAAGTAGGAATGAAACTGGGCATAGTGATACACTCCTATAGACCCAGCAATTCGAGAGGTTGAGGTAGGAGAATTGCAAGTTCAAGGCCAGCCTCAACAACTTAGCAAGACCCTGTCTCAAAATAAAAATTTTTAAAGTCTAGGGATGTAGTTAAATACCCCTGAGTTCAATCCCTGGTGTCTCAAACAAGAAAAGTAGAAATAAGCAACATATTGCCACAGATTCTGAAGAGTTTTTATATTTTTAATGAGAAGTGGCTTATTTTCTTCATCATTAGTTCACAAAACAAAGAATAAAAATACACCTGTTTTATAACTCAGCCACAAGTTTTTTGAGTTATGTGTGGAATTTTGGAAAATAAAAACACTACTGAAATATTTGAACACTTAAATAATCCTTTCAACATTAATTTCCCTGGATTAAGTTCATTTAACTTCAAATTTTTGGAATTGTTTTCCAAAACATGGATGAGGTATATTCCATAAATCCATTTTAAATGTATACGTTAATTAAGTCTACACCTCTCTGGCAAGCCGTTGCTCTTTGATTGACGCTTGTGTCCGACTGGCTCCAAAGCCCACGGTGAAGGGTCAGCATGGGAGGGACTTTCTGTGGGACCCGTGGTTAGCAATGGCTGTGTTCCAGAGCCAAGGTTACCACAAGTTGCCCACATGAACAATGAAGAGAAGCTGTGTCTCTACCTCATGGCTCTTTTAAGAGTTTGCCCCACTATTGTACCCTGGCCAAATCCTCTTCCTAAGAGAATCTTTCCTCCACCCTACATTTCTCTCACTCTCCAGACATCTTGTTAAATTTCTAGAAAGTACAGTGATGGTTAATGTTTCTACATCTATACCTTCCCCTCATTCACCACAATCTGACCTCCACTCTCACTGCTTCACTAAAAGTTTCCTAAAACCTCTCCAGGGACTTTGGTGTGCACAATTTTTGCCCTTCTTGCATAAAGTGCCTTTTGGGACTGAGCAGCTCCATCCTCATTGTTGCTCTCCTCCTGTCTCAGTCTTTCCTTTCATTTGTTGGATGCTGAAATAAAGTGACTTCCATACTTAGACTTCCTTTCTTTGGCTGGCCCTAGACCATCTCTCTTTCATTCAGGCTTTACTGGGATTGGTATATACTAGCATTCCACAATCTACCTCCCTTTTCTGAACTTTGAGAACCTGAGCTTTTTCCAAATGAAAGTCCTGTGCTTCCACCAAGATGTGCCTCCATCACCTCAGCACCAGCATTCCAAAACCCAAAATTTTCTTTCCCCTGAAAATTGTTCTCCTTCCTCTGTCTTGGGCCTTTCTTGGTGAGTAGTGCTGTCCGCTCCTTATTCATTCAAGACAAAGAGTTTTAAGTCATCTCTGATGTTTGCCTCCACATAAGCCCCCTCTTTAAGTTGTTTAGTCTCTTTCTTGAATTCATTCCCTCTTCTCTTTTTCCTCTGACTCCATTCTAACTCAGACTACCACCATCACTGTTTTTGACAATACTGATAGCTCCTGAAATCTCCCCCAACTTCAGTCTTTCCTCATCTAATACAACCTGGTGATGATCAAATGCACTGAAATTTTTTCTCTTATCCAATAAGGTAAAATTTAATGGGAAACTCATTCTGGTTTTTGGTAGGAAAAAGAATAAAACATTACTATGTTAAAATACAAAATAAGCCCTAATCTGTCTTCTACATGACTTCCTACCAGCAGAGTATTTCTAAAGTAAAATATGTCTATTACTTCCTAGCTTAAAATTTCCTAACTGCACTTTGTTACCTTCAGAATTGAGATAGGGAGAAGAGGGGTCTGTGGTTCCGCTCCAATCTTGTCTTCTTATCTACCTTTTTTCCACTCCTACCTCACTCCATCCCTGCCAGTTTGTTTTCAACTTTCAGGGATCATTATGCTCTTTGATAAATCTGAGCTTTGTACACCCAGGGTTTTTTCTGCCCAGAATGCCCTCTTCTCACCTGTTCTTCACCTGTCAGATTGTCTAGTCCTCCTGCAGCATCTGCCTTCTTTTTACCTCTCAAGACTCATGTCTCACCATTCTCCTCCGAGTAAGTCAGCATTTAACCCTTCCCAAACTTCTTTTCATTCTTTGAAATAGATCCTTCCCAACTGGTGGATCTTTTTGCATGCAATTATCTGTCTTGAACATTTGTTTCCTCTCTGCTTGCCTGACACTTAACCTACGCAACATTCAGTCCAGATATTACCTGCTACGTACCTGATTTCCCAGGCCATCCTCTGTGCTTGGATCAGAATACACTTTACCATTGTCAAAACAGTCTACTCTATAGTGGTTTTTAAAATCTGTCCTCTGATTTGTTAGTGCAGAGTATCAATTAGGGCAATGTTACCTATCACAGGAGACAAACTTCTACATATGAATAGTTTAATACAATAGAGGTTCATTTCTTTCCCACAAAAAGTCCAAAACAGATGTTCCTAATTGTGAGGTGGCTCTCCTCCAAGTATGAGTCAGGGTCCCAAGTTCCATCATGTGGCTCATCCAGATTTAATTCATGTTCATTTTTTTAAAAAGGGAAAGGAAATTTTATAAGCCATGCCTGCTGGTACCACACATGGTCTCTGCCCACAAGCCATTTGCCTCAGGCACATGGCCCCACCCATTAGAAGGAGAACTGGAGAAAGTAATAAAGCTGGGCACCCAGGAAGAAGAAGTGATTTGGCAAATAGCCACTCAGTCTCTGCCAGAGGGAGGCTCTGCTTTTTGGCTCTCTTTCACCAATGCCTATTACAGAGCTGACCCATATTAAATAATTGAGCAAATGAAAAGCAATAGATCTTAAATTCTCTGCTCTTACCAGACTAGTAGGAAAATCCATAAATTAAAAACCCATATACAACCTAGAGAGATTCAAATGAGAACCAGAAGAGATGGTTAAGTAATTGGAAATTAGGTCTCAGTAGAATGGTTAAAAGTTCTATAATGTTCATGGAATGAAATAGCATGAGGGAAAAAAAATATTCATGCTCTTAAAACTTATCAAACTCTAATAAAACTAGTTTAATTATTACATTTAGTTTACCAAAAAATGCTTGTTCATTGTTAGAGATTTTTGTTGGTTAAGATTTCTGACAAGAAATAGTACCCCTGATCATTTAAAAAAAATTTTTAAATTTTAATATTTTAAAAATGAGATTGGGGGCTGGGGTTGTAGCTCAGTGGTAGAGCACTTGCCTAGCATGTGTGAGGTACTGGGTTCGATCTCTAGCACCACATATAAATAAATAAATAATAAATAAAAGCCCATCAACAATTAAAAAAAATTAAATGAGATTGGCTACATAAAGTCATGATAAGTAAATCTTAAGTAACACCTATTGTATGGATCTTTGAAATACCAGGAGCAAGAAGAAGAGATTTATCCTTTGGTCTATTGTGGAAAAGGAAGTTAATTTTTCAGATTAAAAAAAAATTTGAAAAAACATGATTTACTTATGATGCAAAAATCAAATTTGTTTAAGTCAGCCACAACTTTCTTTGATTATAATGTAAAATCAATTATATCAACCACAACTACTGGCTAAAGGAAAACCTAAGCAATTAAATTTTCTTACTTATTTCTACTGATATACTCTCATAATAATGTTAAGTTACAGCCTTCAAATAATAGATGCCTTGCAGTAATTAGAAGTATATTGCCAAGACATTGCTACGTGGAAAAATTAAAGAAATTTATTATCTAATAATGTCTTTTTAATTTTGCTTCTGGCTATTGCTTTCACATTGCAGTAAAGTGATAAAAATGTGTCAAGGTCTGGCTTATTTCACTTAGCATGGTAGTCTCCAGTTCCATCTATCCACTGGTAAATTCCATATTTCATTCTTATGACTGAGTAATGCTTCATTGTGTATATATACCACATTTTCTTTATCCATTCATTTGTCATGGGGCAGCCAAACCTCCAAAGTCAAAGGTCAGATTTTTTTTTTTTTTTTAATATGGAAGCTAATCCAAATAAGGAGAGGGAGGGGGAGGAGGGGGAGGAGAGGGAAGAGGAGAGGGGAATATCATCAAAATAAAAAACATTAGTGAAACAGAGGAAGAAGGGGATTGTGGGAAGGGGAAGGGACAAGGGAAGAACAGTGGAATGAATGTGACCCAAATTTCCTATGTACATATGCCACAGTGAATCCCATCTTTACATACATTTTCAAGACACTAATTTAAAAAAAAACACTATAAATAAACAGTAGAAAGATCAGCAGATTAGAGGGAAGGGAAACAGGGGTGGGAAGAGGGAAGAGAAAAGGGAAGAATTAGAATAAAATTATATTCTATGCTTTTATAATTATATTAAAATGAATCCTAATATTATGTATAAAAAGAATCAATAAAACAACAACAACAAAAAAATATCCCTATGTCTTCAGAAAAGGCCAGGTGGTCCAAGGTGAATACAGTGCTTCTCTGGGACAGGCAGAAGCAGAAAACAGAGATGGAGTCAAAAGTTATTTTTGAACCCTGGAATTTCCCTTTTTGTCCTTACAAGATCAGCCATACATTATAAAAGATATTTATTACATTAAAACCCAAATCATCAGGTGGTTTTTTTTTTTTAAGAGAACTGAAACTACAAGTCCACTTAAAGAAAAATTCTTCTCTCTTCTTTTTTATGCCCAGTTAACCAAAAGTACCCTTTAAAAGCAAAATATATAAAATAAGTAATAATACTGGTAGCACATACTACTATAAGCAAAAGCCGTAAAGTGTTAAAGAAGTTATTAATATTTAGGAATAACTCCACATAAAATTACTAATGATGGTCACAAACTGGGCAGCTTACACAACAGACAGGCATTGTCTCATGGTTCAGGAGGCTGGAAGGCTTAAGGTATCAGCTGGGTCGATGACCTTCTAAGGGCTCTGAGGAAGAAACTGCTCCTTGAACCTCTCCTGGCTGGCTTCTGGTGGTTTCCTGGCCATGTTCAGCATTCCTGTTTCTGCAGCATCACCCCACTCTCTGCTTTCATCTTCACATGGCGTTCTTCCTGTGTGTCTGTGTCTAAATGTCCCCCTTTTATGAAGACATGATCACATTGGATCAGAGCCCACCCTACTACAGATGACATCATCTTGGCTAATTACATCGACATTTCCTAAAAAGGTCATAATCTGAGGTCCTCAGGATTAAGACTTCATTTAACTTTTTGTGGGTCACATTCTTTATACAACAGTAGGACTCAGGAAGTACAGATGTGTTAGTCCCCTCTTGTCCATACTTTAATGTAGAAACTTTAAAATAATCTCCCCATCCAGATTAGACTCTTTTCTCTTAATCAGCAAAACTGACTCCAAAGGCCCTTGAAGAGGTTGATGGGAAGAAGGAAGGTGGCATGTGTTCCCTAAATCATCAGCATTACTGACTGATTATGAGCTCCTGGAAGAAGAAGTGCATTTATAAACCAGGCGAGACTGGAAAGTCACTTTTAACTAACTTTATGAGCACATTCTTTCCCCTGAAGTTCCATCAAAATGCAAATATAGACTGTGGAACATGAGGGATCTTCTTTTTGTAACAAACACATATACGAAGTGATTTCTAGCATTAAAAATGGCAGCTTCAATAAAAATCTGATTTCCCACACCAGCTGCCCCTTTAATCATAAAGAGCAGAGTCATCAGACAGCCTTCATAAAAACTAATCGGAGCAAATGAGATATTTTCCCTTTTGTGGAGTCTTCATTAAAAACCTTAGTGCGTTGCAGAATTAATGAGCTGGAAGCAGGTGTGGAGATTTTTCAGTCTAGGGATTTCTGGGGTATTCAGCAAAACCCCAAGAGTTCATGGATGTGCTAGGGTGAAGGCAGGTGGGTAGGATGGAGTGGGTAGAGTCCCAGGGCCGTGGGAAAAGGAGCAGGAGGAAAGGGATTCTGGGCTTGTCTGCTCATCCCAGCCAAATCCAATCTGGACGATCTACTTTTGTCTAACATACATATTTGCATCTTTGTTCAAAGAAATGTTTTCACAGTTTATGAAAGTGAAAAAATTTAGAGCCAGGGAAATTGTGCCTCATTAAAATTCCTATATCTAGCCCAGTGAGCAGCAACACCCGGTAAGAATAGACGTTGTCTTTTCAGTCAGTTCATGTTAAGCTACATCTTTCCCATTTTCACACAAAATGCAAGAAGGAAAACCCACTAAAGTTTCTTTTAAGACAAAGAACTTGTCTGTCTTGATCAGGTGAGTTTGTAATGATTCCATCTATTCATAAAAGTTATCGAAGGCTAACTAAGCTGGAGCATTTTAAATGTGGCCCTCTCAACAAAGCAAAATTTTGGATAACATAATGGTGTAACTCTTATGTATGACCTGTTATCTTTCAAGAAAATTAACAAATCTAAATCTTTATTTCTCAGTTGCATTTCTTTCTCTCTGTTTCAGTGAATATCATCAAATTTTTAGAGGTCCAGTTAGCACAACTGGAGTTGATTGAACCAGAGAAGTGTTTTGTTAAGTAAAACACTACACTAGGTTACATTTCAAAGGGAATAATAAATACTCTTATTTGTTACAGATAAATGCTGTCAAGCTAGCCTGAATTAAAATTCAATGTAGTCAGAAAGAAAAATTTTTATCATGGCCAAATAAACACATATCTTGTTAATATGAACCATAAGAAATTAATGTAGTTAACACTGAAATTTCATCTCATTCCAGTTAGAATAGCAATCATCAAGAATACAAATAATAATGGCAAGGATGTGGCAGAAAAGAAAACTTATACAGTATTGTTGGGTATTTTAAATTAGCATGACCACCATGGAAATCAGTATGAAAGTTCCTCAAAAGACTCAGAATGGAACCACCATATGACCCATCTATAACACTCCTTGGAATTTTTCCCAAGAATTAAAATCAGCATACATAGAGGTACATGCATACCCATGTTTATAGTGGCACAATTCACAATAGCCAAGTTATGGAACCAGCCTAGGTAACCATCAACAGATGAATAAAGAAAATGTGATACACACACACACACACACACACACACACACACACACACAATGTAACTTTGTTCAACCATTTGTAAAAAATTATACCATTTTCAGAAAGATGGATGGACTTAGAGAACATCGGGTAAAATAAGCCAGATTCACAAATTCAAGGTCATATGTTCTCTCTTGTATGTGGAATTTATAGAGAAAGAGGAGGAAAAAAGACCTCAGGAAAATAGAAGGGAGATCAATGAAGTTGAGGAAGGGGATGGGAGAGGGCTTGGGGACATACTAGGGAATGAAGTTCATCAAATCATTTTTTGTGCATGTTTGAATAAGTCACAATGTATAATCTTAATACGTCAATTAAAAATCAGTGTTGTTAGCAAATGAACTATTTTATTTTGTTGGGGGGACAGCATATACTGGGGATTGAACTCAGGGCTCTCCATCACTAAGCTACATCCCAGTTCTTTTTATTTTTTTATTTTGAGATGAGTCTTGCTAAATTGCTGAAGGTCTCACTAAATTGCTGAGGCCATATTTTAAATAAATCTACTCTATGTATTCTATTTTAATACATAGAGTTTTCTTATGTGCCCAGGTGATCCTGGAAATGTCTCCTTTCCTCTTCATCTTGGACATTTGTTTGCTTGTGTTTTTTTTTTTTTTTGGTGGGGGGGATACTGAGCCCCATTCTCAGCCCTATTTTTGTATTTTATTTAGATATTGGGTCTCACCGAGTTGTTTAACACCTAGCTGTTGCTGAGATTGGCTTTGAATCTTCAATCCTCCTATCTCAGCCTTCCGAGCTGCTGGGATTGCAGGCATGTACCACTGTGCTTGGCTTGTGGAAAGTTTTTTTAAATTTATTTTTTAAATTTTAATTTGTCATATATGACAGCAGAATGCATTATAATTCATATTACACATACAGAGCACAATTTTTCATATCTCTGGCTGTACACAAAGTAGAGTCACATCATTCATGTCTTCATATATGTACTGAAGGTAATGATGCCCATCTCATTCCACTATCTTTCTTAACCCCATCCCCCCTCCCTTGCCCTCCCTCCCCTTTGCCCTATCTAAAGTTCATCTAATCTTCCCATGCCCTTGACATTGTGGACACTTTTTAATTTATTTGTTTTGCTCTTTGTTCTGTGGTGCTGGGGATCAAACCCGGGGCCTCATATATGCTGCACAAGTTCTCTACCACTGAGCTACACCACAGCCCCATGGATATTTATTTTCATTAAAGGCAGAAATGGTCAAGAAGGGATGAGAAAAGAAAAGGAAGTTCCCTCTCTCTGGTAGGGCGAAGAAAAGGGAGTCAAAAATAGGAAGGGAAGAGGATAGAGAGGATTAGGAGAGAAAAAAATCTTTAACTAGTTTCCCCAACAATCTTGGATTGAGGTACCCCAGGTAGAAAGAAAGGGAAATAGGAAAAGGAGAAGAGAGAATAGAGAAAGAAAGAATGGTGGGAAGAGGTAGTAGAGAGAATAAGATCCTTCTCATCATCATCATCATTATTATTATTATTATTTTTTGCTTCTCCTAAACTCTTGGTTATCCTCTCACCCAGGAACACCATTAGCTTAAGTGAAAAAGCGGAATGTATTGGAAAGATAACAAACAGCGTATAGACAGAGAAGGGACTTGCTTCTGCTGTGGCAAGTTTTTAGGCTCCAGGGAAGATTCTCTCCTTCTGGTTTTCTTGTCTTTCTCCATGTCTTCCTCTCTCTGCCTCTTTGTCTCCTTCTCCCTCTCCACCTCCAACTCATAGTACCTCCCTTCCTCTTTCTGTGATTTTTTTCTATTTATTTATTTGTTTGTTTGTTTGTTTATTTATTTGCAGGCTGTCTTCTGTTTCTGTATTCACTTAACATCTTTGGCTTCCTATATCCCCTGGGAATCTCTTCATTTTGAACAAACAGCAGTAGTTAATTGGTGTACTTGTTCCAAATATGTAATTTAAAATATTTGAAGTAGATTAGATCAAGTGTCTATTACTCCTGATCAACTTGTTTCATCCAATTGCAAGGTAACTACTCCTGTTGCGTGGTGGGGAGAGGCACTAGGTAGCTGAGAAAGAACAAGCAACTTTGCATATTTTATACCCCCTTCTCAGCCCTGTCCCTGGCTCTCAGTCAATGTCCTTAGTCTCTGGCTCTTACTATTTAAAGAATCTTCAACCTCTTATAATACTGTTTCTCACAGTGTTGTTCAGATCACTTGCATCCAAGTATGTCTGTGAAAAAAAGTGCAAATACCTATGTGCTTATCCCAGACCTACTCCAGATGTCTTATATGTTAAATTCACTTTGGAAATTGACTTGAAAACTTATTACTAAGACTCCTTCTATTGGAAAGCATACTCTGAGCTTCAAATAACCTTTCAATGATTTAACCTCTAAAATAAGTATGTTGTAAATAATACCTTTGAACATAATAGCAAATGCATATGCACACTCTTAAGATTAAAAGGATATTCATTTTAAAATTCTAAAAAGGAAACAGAATCTGCTATCATGCAAAAATTAAATGGAAGTCAGGCACAGTGTTGAATGCTTATGCTTCTAGCAACTTGGGAAGTTGAGGCAGAAGTATTGCAAGTTTAAGGCCAATCTATATTTTGAGACACTAACTCAAAATAAAAAATAAAAAGGACTGACAATGTAGCTCAGTGGTAGAGCACAACCAGGTTCAATCCCCATTACCGAGAGAGAGAGAGAGAGAGAGAGAGAGAGAGAGAGAGAGAGAGAGAGAGAGAACACAACAAGAAGGCAGAACTCCCAGACTATTTACCTTGTATATCACAAGTACCACAGGTCTATAAGAAACCCAAGAAATCTGCATTACTTTTATCACATTTCTGCCTCTTCTATGTCCATCTTGATAATTCCATATTTTAAGTTTATTTTCTCTTCATTTCCACCTCTGTGTAGATAATCCTGGCATCCCTGTCCCATCAGGACTGTGCACTGGATCTAATCATAAGCTGTTTTCTCCTGTGAAAGTCAATCACAACAAAGCATGTGAGTCCTCCTTATCTACTAGTGGATCCTTAGGAAATGCTTCCCTTGGACTAGCCTCATTCTTCCTCTGGACTTCTGCTTCCTGAATTTGGAAGCATATATCCCTGGGTATATACAATTTTAGATCAGGAGCCATGACATAAGGATAATATTTCTCAATGGAAAATTTATTTAACTGAAGATTTGGATAGAAGGGATTTAATAATTCAAGTGGAAAGCAATGTAAAAAGGTATTTTTGCATGAATATTATTTTAAAATGGATATGTTAAAGAGAAAGAAAATTCACACAGTAAATTGTTTTTTTTTTTTTTTAAAGTGAACCTTCAAAATAATTGTGCTATGCCTAGGGTTGTGGCTCAGTGGCAGAGCTCTTACTTCGCACATGTGAGGCACTGGGTTCAGTCCTAAGCACCACATAAAAATAAACACAATAAAGATATTATATCCATCTATAACTAAATATATTTTTAAAAAATTGTGCTATATATATACTCTAAGTTCCTGATCCTTTTTTTCCCCTAAGTTCCTAATATTCATCACATTTTTATCTTGATAGTTCTATCTGGTTAACTGATCCTGAATGTAAAGAACACACATTCAACAACCATGCAAATATCCATTTAGACAAGGAGAAAAGCAACACAAAAATGCAGTTCAGGCCCAGTATGTCATCTCCCTCTAATTCCAACTAGCCCCAAGGGTCAATGATGTTCAAGGGGCTAGGTAGGAGCCAAAAGAAAACAATTTTATTTTCAAATTAAGTGTATCTTTCAGAAGATCTTCAACAAAGTAAATACCCTCTGGAGCTGGTTTCATAATAGGTTCCTCTCATGAAGACTGGCTCTAACCAGTTCTTGGGAAATGTGCTTACAGACAGGGATTGCCCAACTGATTTCAGTAGATGAGAAAGTACACAAGGCAGCAGAGGTCATGCCAATGATTGTATACTCCACACACATCTTTATGGATAAACTAGTCCACAAAACAATGCCATGTACTTACTTGTTATTAGGATTTAGATAATACCATCCAAAGAGCTCAGGGCATTCTTCATAAAAACCTGAAGGAAAACAATGATGTTCATTCTTCTGGCTGGCAGGGTGAAAAACACCTCCATGGGATTGGCCATATAGCTATATAGCTAGAAAAGACAGCTGCCTACACAGTGTAATTTAAAGGAAGCCAGAAGGTCCTGCCTGTTGGAAAATATTTTCTTCTTTGATTTCTCAGAACATAGCCCTTCCTGTATCCCTGGTTTCTGTTTCCACCATTAGTCACCAGTGAGCTAGACACTACATAGAAGTATTATCACCATAATGCCACAATGGAAATGAACAGTGCTCTGGCAGAGGCGCTGGGGTTTTCCCATTTATACAATAAAACACATTGAGAATGATTAGCTTACCTGGACTGTTGGCCTGAAAAACAAATATTAGGATTCTAATGATGTGCAACGTAAATGGCACTTGTACACTCTTTATGAGAGCTAAGGCATGAGTTTCACAGGCTACTACTCAGAACAGAAAACCGAGTTGGGGCCCAGCAGAGGGCACCCTAGGAAACCAGCACAAGATGCCTAGTAGTGGAGGCAAATTTACTAAACCAGTTTTTTTAATTTGCTTTGTAATTTTTTTAAAGTCATCCCTGATCACTATAAAAAAAAATAAAAAAAAATAACTGGACAACCTTAAGGTTAACAAGTCATGAGTGGAGTGCCTACGAGGCAGCAAATTACTTCTGAATTCCCTAAAGTGACCAAATAACAACTATCATCATCATCATGGTCACCCCCACAAGCCATATACGACTCAATCACCCTGGGTAGCATCAATCACTTTCATCCCTCAAAATGTCATATAAAGGAGCAGGCAGCCACTGATAACACAAAGGAAGGGCATTAGAAAGGTGCAGAGGGGCATCGGGGGCCCTTAAGCACAGCCATTGAAGGGCAACAAGGGTAGAATCATCTCTGATTGCTCTGTAATGCATATTGCTGGCAAGGCCACCAATGAAGGCTTTCTCTGAGACCCGTTTGCTTACATATCTGTAAAGTCTTTATAAGAATTGACAGATGGAGCCAGATCAGTTAACTTGTACCAAGCCAGAGGATCCCTCATGCCACACAGCATATAAATTGTTCTTGAGGAAAAGCATGGGGTTCACTTTAGGTACATTGAGATGACCCCTAAGTAGACTTCAGGGTGTGCTTGCTGTATCTGAGGAGAAAGAAATGAACTTTGAAAACTAATATCAGAATAAAACAAATAATGGACAATTGTGTAGAGCATATATGAGTATCCAACGTAACTTCATATAGCCAATAACCATTTCCTTTGCCAGTTACCCTGCAATATGATATTAAAATAATTTTTTAACAATGATCCTATGCTATGATATTTTGACAAGCAAAGAGGATTGAAGGGCTGTCAAAGCCTGGAACTATCCCTATCACTGTATTTATACACCTTTTGTAGAACATCTTCCTCCAGTGTACTAAAACTCCCTGTGTGTGGATCCAAGGGTTTGGGTTTGATGAATGCTCAATAAACATAAATTTGATAAATAAATCCAATACATTCCTTTGAATTGAGGCAGAACTCGGGTGACAGCCCAATTAGAGATACTAGGAAGATATCTAGTCAGGCCAGTGAAACTTGGTGTATAGCATGTGCTCACAGGCAACAAGCATCAGTGATATCCAGAGAGAAGTTCTGGAACATGCCATGGATCAGTTGGCAAGAGCCCATGAACAGTAAATTCAGAAGGGATAGCATGAAAGTTCAGGAAAATCCATCAGCAGGGAGCAGACTATAAACCACTGGACTAGTATCAGGGGAGATTATGGTCATTGAGATAGCATTTCCAATCAAAGTAAAGGCTGAGTCCTAGAATGTAAGGTCATAAAGATAGCGTTCTAAATATGTTTAGAAGTATATTTTTCCAAAACTAGATTAAATGAAAAAGAAGATTTGCTTTCATTAACAAGGTTAGCAACAGTATCAGTCTAACAAGAGGTGTTATTGGTCCATTTCACAGATCAGGAAGCTGAGGTTTAGTGAAAATTAGTAACTGGGCCACAGCTTTATAACTAATTTAAATTCCTCATCCTGTTAAAAAATAAAGCCACCCAACTCCAAAACTAATGATCCTGGTTTTCTTATTTAATTCTACAACTCTAAAAGCTCGTTTACAAGAACTTGTGAGTTGGACTAGCATTGAATCCTTCACACATGTTGGAGCACTGGACTAGAATTCCTCAATGAGCCCTTAAATGACTCCAGAACTGGGGTTGGAGCTCATTCTACTGCATTTGTTCCCTACTTGCCTGCATATTGGAATTATCTGCAGTCTTTATAAATTACTGATGCCTGAGTTCTACCACCAGACATGATAATTTAGTTGATTAAAGGTATGGCCTGCACATCAGGATTGTTGAACATCTCCCCAGATGATTCTAATGTTCATCCAACCTTGAAATTACTGGCTATCAGCAGAAGTCATGAGGCCTCTATGGTTTGCCTAGAAGAGCAATGGTGGCCAACCTTGCATGTTTCAATGTGATAGGAAAAGTACTGGAAGAATCATGTGCTTATGTTTTTTTTTCTCAGACAAGCAAACCATAACCTACTCTTTGCTTTCCCAGGTTAACTTCCTAGAAAATATGCCAAAAGTAAACAGGCATACAATTAACCTTGAAAATCAAATGGTTGCATGTCCTTAGATCCTGGTTACCTGTGACCAAATGCAAGGTTTTGGAACAGGATCTCCCAAATTGCTCCTATTATTCTATGCTTGACTAAAACCCTTACATCACTGCACAATGGAATGTGACCCCAAGTCAAAAAGAAAACAAAACATTTGCATTTCGTTCCCCTTTAGTAATGGAACTAGAAACAGGTTGAGGTGTCTCAAAACAACTTGTACTTTCCCTTTTCGGCTTGAGACCTGACTCATGCTATAGTTACTAATGCTGATGTCCTGAAATGAAATAGTAGATGTACAATTTCTGATTGTGTAAATTCTAGATGTTTTATTTGCTTGGACTAAATTCAAATAATAGAACTTGTTTATCATTTAAGGTACATACTTAATACAACAAGTCCAAAAAGGCCTCCACCCTAACCCCCATTACCAGAACTCTTGTCCACAGCTTCCTAGTAAAAAAACAATTAACTACAAATAAGTACACATTTGTCCAGTAGATTATCCTTGTTTTCCCAGGATAGTTCTGGTTTGCATCTATTGCTCCATCATAATTATTAATAGATACCTCTTTCACTCTCAGATATGTCTGTTTAAGTGATAAATTATCTGTCCAGATGACATTAGATATCTTAACTACTGCTCAAGGGGATAATGTGCCATTATAAAAACTAAATGTGGGGCTGGGGGTGTGGTTCAAGCAGTAGCGCGCTCTCCTGGCATACGTGTGGCCCGGGTTCAATCCTCATCACCACATACAAACAAAGATGTTGTGTCCGCCAAAAACTTAAAAAAAAATAAATATTAAAATTATCTCTCTCTCTCTCTTAAAAAATAAATAAATAAATAAAAACTAAATGTTGTGGACATGCTTCTGATAACTCTGCTGATGTATTTAAAGCCTTAAATGGCCACCACTCACAAATTAATGGCATGTTGGATACTACCTTAACCTTTAATGAGTTATTGTCTTCATAATTTTCAGAAACTATGGCTGAAACACTAATTACTTTTGTGCAAATTGTTTACTACAACAACAAAATAATAATAATAATAATGATGATTTGCTGTCTTGTTTATCATTGTATTAGCATGATCCCTGCCCTATGTTTGCTTTGTCCAGTAACCTGCAACAAATTGCCACCATGAACCTCTGGACTGTCTTAATGCCTTTAACTGTCCATGCCTGACTTGATTGGGAACAAGGACTTCAGGTCACTTACTCCAAACTTCGTCCTCTTTCAGCAGGAGGCAACTGGAAGATGTTGTGGCCCATTTTTCCACAGAAATGGAATATAGAAATTGACAATGGGGAACTGTTACAGCTTTAAATACAGCCTTTGCAGCTCAGCCACTACAGATTATCTTTAAGTAGACATTTGAATTACCCTTCTTCCCCATCCTAGGCCCAGTTATCTGTCCTTGAACACACACCCATCACAGGAATGAAATAATTCAGATTTCAGGGATGGTGCCAGAAGATCTAAGACTCTCCCCAATTAACAAGTGAATTATGGTCCCTGTTAGGGCACAGCTGGAATGTAGTCTTTGAGTCATCTCTTTAAAAATTTAGTTCCCCCAGATGGGCAGAATCATAGCCTCTGAGACAGGAGTCCCCCAGGTTTTCTCTTTTGCTAGCAAAGCAATGAAATATTTTTTTTCTTTTTTCTCAGAAATAAAATAAAATAATTTATCTGTCCATCCTACATCTAGTCCACTCAATCTGCCTTCTCTCTACAACTACTATAGGGAAACCTCATGATTATAATGTACTCCTGTAGCTCTTCAGGAAAATAAGGTCATTGAAATATGAATCAAGAGCTGGGGATGTGGCTCAAGCTGTAGAGTGCTCGCCTGGCATGCGTGTGGCCCAGGTTCGATCCTCAGCACCACATACAAACAAAGATGTTGTGTCCGCCGAAAACTAAAAAATAAATATTAAAATGCTCTCTCTATCTCTCTTAAAAAAAAAAAAAAGAAATATGAATCAGTAGAATCCAGGTTTCTTCTTTAGAAACAAGTTAACAAAAACTTTTAAAATGTTTTTCTAATGACCTTCATTAAGAAGGCACCAGCCAGGTGCAATGTTGCACACAGGTAGGCCCGCTGACTTTGGAAGCTGAGGCAGGAGGACTGCAAATTCAAGCCCAGCCTGGGCAACTTAGCAAGACCCTGTCTCAAAATAAATAATAAAAAGAACTAGGATGTTGCTCAGTATGATAGGTCCTGGGTTTAATCATCAATGTTGGGGATGGGGAAGGGGAGTAAAAGATAGAAAACCCGATTAATTAAAAGTTATAAGTCCTATACTTCCTGGCTGAGGATATATGTGCTTTATCTGTTTCTGCAAATCTAATCACATGAACTTAGAGAAGTTTATCCTTTTTTCTTTTTCTTTTTTTTTAGTTGTAGATGGACACAATATCTTTATTTTATTCATTTATTTTTATGTAGTACTGAGGATCAAATCCAGTGCCTCACACATGTTAGGCAAGCTCTTTACCACTGATTGACAACCACAACCCAAAGTTTATCTTTTTTGATTCAACTTTTCTCCTATACAAAAGATTGATTTGAACTAAATGTTCTCATCTTTTCGAGCTAGAATTCTGTGACTCTAGATTGCTACTTTCTCTAAGTATTTTATTTAAACCATGGTTTTTGTTAATACTTCTATATTAAACTGAACTCATAGGTATTTACAGATAAAAATCTGTTGAATTCACTTCATTCATGTCTGCTTCACCATTATAATCTACACATGTGGTGATTAAATATTATTGAAGACAGCCTTGACTTTACCAATTTCTAAAAATTTTAGCTATGCACATGGATACTCTAGAAGGTGAACTTCTACAGTTAAATTGCAATTATTTAATCATTTTCCACAGTTGATTTAAGTGTCTATGAGATATTGGGGCTATTTTTTAAGCAGAGGGCATTTTGCTTGTTTTAAAATATAAATAATGTCAGTTATATGTACACCTTTAAAGGACAAACACAATGTTTTCTGCCTAATTGTAAAAATATTATTGAATTTATTTATTCTCTTACTCAATAAACATGTATTAAATAGAACTACAATAAGCTCTAAGAATACAAAGTCAAATAAAATGTAATCTCCCAAGTAGGTTACACCTAATACACCTCTATTCCTGTGGGTTACTTGGCATATCAGTAGCTATGTGAAAAAGGCCCATGGATTTTAGTTAAATATGAAGTCTACAGTGGCCAAACATGAATATAACAATTGAAATATGTAACAATTTATATTATTATGAAATGCTAAATAAAATTACAGAGTTAAGAAATGAAAATAAGAGCCAAAGTATCTCACTGAATTCTGGAAGGATACCCAAAGAGTCTTGTGCTCAGTTCTTGGCACTACCTTGCATTCTCAATGGAAAAACTGAATTGTACATCGATATGTTTAGGAATTACCTAACACTACCTATACTTTATAATATATATTTCATTTCCCTTAGGCTACTTACAATATTCAGAAAATTAAAAAAGTATAATCTAAGTATTCTACATTTGGGGACTGGGGAGATGAATCTTTAGTCTAAAAGCTGCAAAGGGATTTATAAAATTGAACCATTATGTATAAAGACTTTTATTTCCAGGAATGATAGACCAGCTCATTCAAACTAACCCCTGAATGAAAATGATCCCAGATAAAGCCTAGAAGACACAGAGAAACATAGCAGGCTCTAGAAATGGTAAATTCAAGGATAAATCTAAATTGGTCACCTACACTGACATATTAAGTAATGATTTCTCTTAGAGTTGGAGATTATGCATATTACATAAACAAAGTTGAAAAGGGTTAAATGGTGTCCTAATGCTTTAAGTTCCTTATATCATCTGGGAAGTGGTAACAGTGCTAATTTACATTAAAATTTGTTATGTATGCAATCTCTAAGGAAACAACCAAAGAAATAAAAGAATGTAGACTTATCAAGCTAATAGAGGCTTGAAAATATTTTTAAAAACAATCTAAAAGAAGACAAGAAAAGAAAGGTGAAGATACAGAACAAGTCAAACAGAAAGCAAATAGTAAGCTGGTCGACATAAATCTAAATATATCAGTTATTAAATTAGTTAACTAACAGCAGTTTATGGCCAATAAATTAACAACATGATGATAAAACAGAACCTCTTCAGTCACAAAGTAATAGCGTATGTTTATTACACCTTCATAGGTATCCTTCTCTTCAAACTTGTAACATCTGACAGTGCCAAAAAATGTCACTTTGTGTTTTGAATAACTGAAATATTCAAGACAAATGTTCAAAGCAGTATTAACTAGTATTGATCAACCAAAAGTATTTGAAAGGAAAATTTACATGGAGACTCCCTGGCTGGATCAACACATTTTGAAATCCAAAATTGGTCAAGTTATGTGCTTTGCTACATCAAATGCTTTGCTATATCAAACACTTTTCTAGAGATTCTGTTATAATTTACTAATAAATTGTAAACCTTAGATACATTTATGCAGATGATAATTCAAGACAAGCCTGAGCAAATTAAAGTTTTGAAAGTGAAAGTTTGCACTGTACACTAGTAATTACTACACTAGCCAAGAAGACATGATTTGAGACCTTCTCTAGGGGAAAAAAGAAAGAAAGAAAAAAACCTATTTCATTTTATTTACCTCCAAATCCATGGATTGACATTCTAACCAAATCAAACTACTTGTAGAAAGATAGGTAACGATTATCCAAAGGATAGTCTGTATTTCATGGTATAAATTTGTTTCCTTATTGTGCTATTTATCTTTCAAAGACATTCTTGTATAGTACTATTTTTTTATGTTACTTTAGTAAAAGCAACATAGACAAACAAGAAAATTCCTGGAGAAAAGTGCCCAAGATAGAAAAGGTTCTGGAAAATGTGTAATTAAGGAAACTGCTGAAGAGACTAGAATACAACATGGGAGACATGCTTTGTATAATATCTGACCTCAAATACTTCAAGGAGGCAAGTTCTATACTTTAGAGAACAGAGCTTAGGCCTGTGTTTTTAAAATCCAAGGAAGTTAATTTTAATTCAATATAAGAAAGAATTTTGACACTTATTGGCAAGAAAATAGGTCCCCAGGGGAGAAGAACTGGCATTTCTGGTAATGCTTTGATGGTGTTTAGACGCAGTTATTTGTTGCACATATTTTGTTACTTTCAAAGCTAGTGTTTTCTGTTGGTGAACACAGTCTTTCTTCCCATCTCATTTGAATTAATGAGGTTGTATTGCATAGTTGAGTAGTTTAAACTACATATTGAGTAGTTTATAGATTCATTGGGATAGCACCAGAGCCCTATTTCAGGTTAAGAATCCAAAGAAAGAATTCCAAACCAAGTCTCAGCCTTATTTTTCAAAGGGAAATAATTGCTGTCATTGCCACAGTCACAAGGGAAAAGGACCCCTGTTTTTGGTTTCTTGCATTATTAACTCTTTGGTCAAAGTCCAGCTCTGAACCTGTCTCATGAGAGTCTTAGAGCTTCAAGAAAAGCTGCTGAATGTCTAACATTCTCAGACTCGATAGGGATGGACTCTCTGCCCCACACCAAGATTCATAAATGGAGAATTCCCCAAATATAGAAAGGGGCTTGGTTACTGTGTAGCCAAAATGAATCATGAATGTCCTCTATAAGCCAAACCTTTGGCAGCCTAACTTCAATTTACAGGCTTCCCACCATACTTAAAGTTCCTGAAAAAAATGTTCCCACTCAGCCTAAAGTAACTGTCTTTCCCCCATATAAAGGGAGCCTGCTGAGGTCTTATCCGTCTAGAAATTCAGGATTTCTGGAAGCTGCCCAATTCTCCTGGAATTATGCCATGACCTTGTCTCAATATTCTGTAAATTATGGGCTAATATATAAAATAAGCCACCTCTAAAGGATACTGTATAAGCTTATGGATGGAGAGAAAATGTAGAAAAAGACATAAATATACATGTTAAAGAAAATATGAGTAGACACTACCATCTTATTTCTGCAATTCCTCTTGATGGTGTATTTGTATTGATGATTTGCCACCTCTACTATAAATTTCAAGTTTCTTTTGTCCTCATTCAAGAGTTTACCCATACCTCTATCCTGAGAAAGCTGACCCTTTCCTTCCAATATTTGATTGCTGTGGGTTTCCTTTAAATCTAGGTGCTGGGCATGGCAGTATTAAGAGGCACCCCAGAGGTAGTAGGTTTCCATCAACACCCTTCTTGATCCTGTTGTGTAATAATAGTCTCTCTCCTTTATAATCAGGATCAGTCATTCCTATTATATCATAATCCTTTTCTTAAAAAACGATTAATGCTATTTCAGAATCAAAGAAGTGACAGCCTTAGTTTACAATTCAATTAAGCCAGTTTTTACTTGATACCTTGTAGAAGCAATCCTCTCTTGTCTACTAAGACCCCTAAGCCAGTAGAGTTTAAAGGGACTGAAGTAGAATGCCAATTTTTTTAGTGATTCACTAGGCAAGTTGGTGAGAAGTTTCATCCCAACAGTGAACACTTGTAATCCCAGAAACTTGGGAGAATGAGGCAGGAGGATTGCATATTCAAGACTAGTCTTGGAAATTTAGCAAGACCCTGTCTCAAATAAATAAATAAATAAATAAAAATAAGGGCGGGGGTTGTAGCTCAGTGGTAGAGCACCCTGAGTTCAATGCCCAGTCTCTTCTCTCTCTCTCTCTCTCTCTCTCTCTCTCTCTCTCTCTCTCTCTCTCTCTCTCTCTCTCACACACACACACACACACACACACACACACACCTTTCATTCCAGTTCTGCTCCTTAATGACTACCTTCATTTATTCTGGCTATGGAAGCATCAGTACCATAAACTGATCACTACGTCAGAACACATACCTTGTCTTATAGACTAGCACCTCAGCTTTGCAAAGTGTTTTCTCTGGGTGGCACCATAACTGAAGATTCATTGTGCCATTTCAAAATTCTATAAGGCACAGAGCAACTGGATGATGGGACACAGAATAAAGCCAGTAACCCCATGAGCACTACTAGTCTGTTTTCTTATTTCTTTCACCATAAAGTAAGTTCCTCCCTCATGAAGTATCATATCGTATAACACGGTGGGCAAAATAAAAGGAAATAAAATGCAGTATAATCATGTAATCATTGTGATGATTGGTTTGGGGTGTCAACTTTAGTACCTCAAGGAGAGTCCAAATAGTTGGTAAAACGTCAATTATTCTCCATTCTTCGATAAGCATTGAGCCCATCCTTCTGCTGAAATGAAAACACAGGTGGTCTGGCATTTGATTACAATGAGTAGGCTGCCCCAGGTGTGATTGTGAGCATAATTCCAGAGGAGATTGGCATTTGATAAGGTGGACTGAGTGAGGAAGATCCGCCCTCAATGTGGACAATCATCATCCACTCAGCTGGTGACTCAGATGGAAAAAAAGTAGGAGAAAGGGTGATTTGGGGTTCTTTGTTTTCAAGTCATTTGCCCTTCTATTCATACCTCTGGACATCAGAACTCCAGGTTGTTTGGCTCCTGGGATTTTCGATAGAACCCCACCCTCACCCAAGGGTCTTGGGACTTCTGACCTGGACTAAGAAATTCATTTCCTTGGTTGTAAGGCCTTTGGGTTTGGAGTGAGTCATGCTTCTGGCTTCCCTGGTCTCTAGCTTACAGATGACCTAACATGGGGCTTCTTAGTCTCCATAATCAAGTGAGTCAATTCCCCTAATAAATCCCTTCTTATCGCTTTCTCCTATTGGTTCTTTTTTGAACAATGCTGATTAAAATAATCTTCTATTCCCAAATAATTACAATCATCATTATAGAAAGATTCCAATGTAATTAATAGGCTACCAGGATAATATGGAAACTGAAATGTTAGTGGTTCTAGCCCAACCAGGGGCAATAGCATCCTAAAATATACTTCACAGTTTTCTGGTCAGAGTCATTTCTGGTTTGGAGTGTTTGGGGAAGACTTTCTTGATTATTTAAGCTGAATTCTGATTCTTCAACTCTCCCAATGATTCTGTGATCTACCCAATGCACTATTTACCAATTCAACCAGAATTAATTTTAGGTGCTTTTTACTACAAGATGAGGAACCTTCCTGATACACTTTTTATGAAAGTTGTTTGTGAATCGACAATCTACAAATTGAATATTCACCTAACTGCTTATTCTAAATCACTGTAAGATTGTCTAATAGGAATCTCAGTCATAACATGTTGGAATCATACTCCTGATGTTTCCATCAGACTCCTTTCCTCCCACAGTCCTCCCTCATAGTTAATGTTGCCACCATACAGCCCATTGCTCAGACCCAAAACCATGGTCTTTCATTCTTCAGTTTTTATCATTCCTTCAAACAACTGTAACTAGCAAGTCCTTGCAGCTTTGCTGTCAAAATACGTCCTAAATTCATTTCTTCCCAAATTCCACTACAGTCAAACTATTCGGAACCTTTATCGTCTCTCACCTGGACCACTACCTTAACTTTTTAATTAGTCTGTTCTGTTTTCACTCCTTTTACCATATGGCTTATTCAGCACACAGCAACCAGATTAATCTTTTACAAATTAGATCAGATCATAAAATGACTAACTTTCTGAACTGAATGTTTTGTGTTTCCCCAAAATGCATACATATATTGAAATTCTAATCCCAGTGCGGAGATTGGGCCTCTATGAAAATAACTAAGGCTAACTGAGGTTATCATGATAGACTCTGAATCAATAGAAGTAGTGTCCTTCTAGGAAGACACTACCAGATATACCAGAGAATTTGCTCTCTATTTGCATGCCCACCAGGGAAAGGCCACCATATGACAACATAATGAGAAGGTGTCCGTCTGCAAGACAGGAAGAAAGCCTTGCCAGAAACTGGTTATGCTCCAACCGTTAGAAGTGTGAGAAAATAAACTTCTGTTGTTTTAGCCACTCAGTCTCTGGTATTTTGTTAAGGCAGCCCAAGCTGATTCATACAACTCCCCACTTTCACAAGTGGAATAAAATCCAAAATGCTCAGTATTGCCTGCAGGGCCCAACATGACCCTATCCTTCTGTAACAGTCCTTTCCACTGACCCTGGTAAACACATGGCTCCTTAAGTATACCACTCAAGAGTTGTGTCTTGCTTTACCATTCTGGGTCTACTTTCCCTGAACTTCTCACATTTCCTTCATTTTGATTACCAATTAAAATCCAAAAATCATCTCTGATAATCTAGTCTAAAACAGTAATTTCCAACCCAACTGAAGCCTCATCCCTCCATTCTCTCATTCTGTTTATTCTCCTTTATAATGTTCCCCAAAATTATATTATGTATTTATTATTTTACTTGTTTCCTAATACCCTCCCACTGGAAGATAAACCCCATGAGGACAAGGACCTCACCTTTCTTATGTATTATAAACACACTCCTATTGAAAATTATGGGCCTCTAGGCACTGTTTTTGAAAAAAAAAAAAAAAGCACGATCCAAAAAAACCTTTGCACAAGAAAGAGTAGGCAAAAGTTTTAAATTGCATATTAAAAGCAATAATAAAAAATTTCTAGGAAAAAAATCAATAACACTGTAAGTCAAATAATGTACTAAAAATATAACAGAGTAATTATAGAATAATAGTGTGGCTTTGCAAAAAAAAAAAATAGAGAGAAAGGAAAAAATTACTGCTTACTACTTACAAGAGAAACACCTGCAAACTTCTTTTTAATGGGCTATAAAAAACAGATGTCCAGGGCAGCTGCCTTGAACAATTTTACTTTCTATGGTATAGCTTCAACCCTTGGCCTTACTCCCCCAGAATTTTGTTACTGATGATAAAGCTATAGTTTTGTTGTTGTTGTTTAAGGAGGGGGGAATGTACCTGTGGTTCTTTAAGTTGACAGTCTCATTTAGCTTTTCAGCTAAAATAAAGACAAAGAAACATGCTAAAGATTTCCATACTTTAGTAAATTCTCCCTCCTAGGCTCCTAGCAGCACTGACACCATGCTGTGGGCAGCACTGCAGGACAGCTGAGCTGCATTTCATAGTAGGAGTGTCTTGAACAACCAGAAGGACAGGCACAACTTGGCTATGTCACTTTTCTGCTTTAACCCTGTGACTGGAGTATGCTGCTCTGGGATTTGGTTAAATAGTAGATAAGCAGGTATTTATCTAGTGCTTGCTTTGGGTCCAGAATGCTGTTAGCTCAGCAGGGTAACACACTCAAAGATAAAAAGTTAGAGGCAAGAAAAAAATGCAAAATAACAAAAAACTAAGTTTAAAAAGCCATGTCACACTATTCTTCAACTCTGCACCCACTTCACTGCTGACTGCCCAGTTCCTCTTCCCCTTGCCTCTTTCCCAAACAAGCTCCACCGAAGAATAATCTTCAGTCTCTGGATACCTATTTTCATATCCCACTTTGTCCTCACTCAGTCTCCAGCTATTTTCCTTTTATCTCAGTTTCTCAGATTTCCCTGGAAAAACTCACGAGTGACTTTCCCGTTTTCAAATCCCTTATGTTCCTTTTAGTTCTCACCTCAAATAAATTACCTACTGTGTTGCGGCTATGAACCACTTCCTCCTGGAAACTCCCACTCTCTTATTGCCAGAGACACTAACTTATCAAACCCCACCTTTGTCTTCTTTACTGGTGCCTGCTATTTAAATGTTTGGTTTGTTGTTGTTGTTGTTCATTTTTGTTTTTTAAATTATCTTATAGTATTTCCTTAGGAAATTGTTCTGATAACTTCTAGATTCACATTCCTTCCCTGCACTTAACTGCCTCATGTCCTTCCTCACCTATCAAGTTGCCTTTTCTCTATCTCCATCCTGCAATCCCAGATAAATCAAACTCAATAGGTTCTAAGCAGTGATTACCTTTCTCTCCAAACTTCCTCCTCAGTCTGTTTTCCTTATTTCTAACAAATGGCATTGCTATTTTTATACTAAATGGTTTCCTTCTGCTGAGATTACACTTGTGTCCCACCTGTCTGTCTATGATGTTTATTTATCTTCAAGTTTGAGAATTCCGGTCTGGCCAGGTAAAAGTAACCATTGCCAGCTATGTGCTAATAGTCTTAAAGAGATGTCATCAAGTGTACATATAGCACTGAATTGCAAAAGAGAAAGTTTCAGAGAGTGGAAAGAGTGGAAAAGCCCTGAGATAAAGAGTCTGGTGCTTTTAAGGGACCATAGCAGATCCATGTGGCTGGTATTGCTGAAACATTGAGTCAAAGGGACAGTGGAGTTAAAAAAAAAAAAAAAAAAGCTGATAAGGAAAGTGGGGTCCCAATCAAACCATGGTGAAGATTTTTGTACTCTATCTAACTACAATGGGAAGCCAGGAACATTTTTAAGACTAGGCGTGACAAAATTCAAATTGGGTTTTAAAATGACTTCTCCAACTTCAGTGTGACTAGATTAAAAGAAGTAAGATTGTTAAAAAGGCAACTAGTTAGATGTCATTATAATAATCCAGCTAAAAAATAATGGATGACAGAGAACACATCAAAATTTTTGACAAATCCTCTCTTATAAGCAAACAAATGAGACTATGTTGCTTGATTAAACTAATAATCTGTTTCAGGATGTTCCATGGTCATTACTGGCTGCATCCTGTGACCATCTGGAGACCAGAATGACCAGCCAAGCCCTGTGTCTTCATGCACATACACACAAAAACAACTTTTACAAAATTCATTGGCATGCTTCACAAAGTTTGCTGTGTTCTTTGAACTCTCCTGACCTTGGGAAATACATTGCACACAGAAAACTTTTCAGCCAGTGGAGTTTGGACTCTTATTAAATGTCACATGGCCTCTGTAATGTACATTTCTATTTCTTTGTTGGCTTCAGATTCTACATTTTTCTCATAGAGAAAAGACGTATTGAAGATCAGTAAAGAAGAGAAATGAAACATACTGGAAATACACTTTCTGAGATGGGATCCAGGATGCCACTCAGACTTCCATGGATACTGAAATCTGCAGATGCTCAAGGCCTTTCTATAAAGTATGCAGTATTTGCATATAATAAATGCACATCCTCCTCTATATGCTAAATCCTCTCTATATTACTTTAATACCTGTTACAATGTAATTTTGTGTTAGTAGCTGTTATACTGCATTGTTTAGGGAATAATAGTAAGACAAAAGTCTCAATACAAACACAGTTTTAAAAAAAATAGATTTTTGATCCTTGGTGTGTTGAATTTACAGATGTGGAACCTATGGATACAGAGACCAATTCCATATGGATTAAAAAAAAACTAGAACTACTGTCACAGAAATAATATTCATATGCCAGATATAACAGTAAGCAAGGAAGTAAGCACATACAGGAAACTTTCATGCGAACAATGTGCCAACAAAATTTCAAAAGCAAACATTCAAGAGTTCTAGCTACATTGTCTATGTTCCCACAATAAAATAGAAAAATAGTTTGAAAACAAGAGCTTAGAAATTTAGGCCTATCAAATAATTATTAATTGAATGTATTTAATTTGTTTCTTCTGAAACTTAATGGCTTGGTAAGTGATTCAAAATTCTTAACTTTTCTGATGTAGATATGACCTAAGTATTGATTTTCTTAGCTCATAGAAGGAAAACTGGGTAGGATTGGAGTAGAATTATCCAGTATGGATAGACTATTCCATTTATCTGAAGTCAGTAGCTGTTTTAAAAAGATGTATTTTGTGAGATATTAGAAAATATGATATTAAATATATATAAGATAAAATTAACCTCATGTTTAACATTTAACCAATTTCTTTGTGCAGCAAATCAACCAGCATAAAAATAAAATAAAATGGGTTTTAAGAAACCAATCTAGTCTGGCTCTCAATCCAAAACTATAGGCCTCATAGCAGGGACACAGTTTTAAAGTCAGTTAGCAATGTTCATTCCACTAATATTTGTTGAAAATCAATTATAATCTTAGTCCCATACTAAATATATGGATGACAAAGCTATTGTCCCCAAAGGAACTCACTTAGACTATCAGATAAAGAATGTTTTTAATAATTCAATAATTTAAACCCCACACCACACACATGCACACAAACACATACATACACAATTAGACAAGTTTTATTTTTAAAATGTCATACAAGAAACAGAGAGAGACGTAAAGCTTTATTTACTACTATCTTTATATAATTAAAGCCAAGTGAAAAAATACATCATTTTCATGTAGATTCTTAATATCATTATTGTAATCTGGATAACATGAATTTTTCTGGGTTGGTTATTTCCCTACCACAAAACCCATATCTGCTAACTAAAATGCAAGTTTTTCTTAACTTGTTTCTATAATAAATATAAAATGATTCCCTGGGTTTCCTTTATAAGTACTAAAATAATAACTAAATATGAAAAGTTATTCAAAGTAAAAGTCTGTCTGTATGAAAGTATCAATTTCCCTAAGAACATCTTTAAATATTTTTAAAGAAACTCTTAGTAAAAATGTGAATCCCCAAAACAAGGAAGGGAAACCATTGTATTGAATTTCATTGTTGAGAAGTGTTTTATCTCTGAGACTTCCAGGAATAATTTTGTTCTTGAAATCGGGTTAATAGTAGCTTCACCTGTCTGGCTTTAAAGTTACTGTTTCTATTTGCTCAAAATAATAGGAAGATACTTCCTTAATTCTTCATACAAAGTTAAGACATGACATCTGAAGCATACTCTTAATATATTAAATAACTAGAATGCTTAGTAAACTTAGTGCTAGTGAGTAACATTTACTTTTGCCATGTTTGTGCCTCTTCTGTTTCTGATTTTGAATGGTTACTGTGGCATCTCAAGCAGAGTACAATACTGAAATTTCAATTATTGTGACTTCTTAATCAATATTCATATTCATTCATTCATTCAGAACATCTCACATGCCATTGGCTAATAAGGACATAACAGAGGGGATAAAGCAGTAAACAAACAGAAAAGGCCCTTAAGTACATGGGCTGCACATTCTAGTGGACGGAAATAGATACTATTAAGAGTAGGTAGAAAATATCCATGGGGTGACATATGGTGACAAGTGCTCACAGAAAAAAAAAACAAATCAGGGAAGAAGATATGAAATATTGACTAATAATAAAATATGCAATTATAAAAATAGGCCCACTTATTATTTGGATACCATGGTGGTTTCACATGTCTGCATGTACGTCTACTTATTACTTATAAATACTTACAATGGATAGGATAACTTGTGGGTTCATATTATGTTCAAAATAGCTGGGTCTGTGTTTTTTGTTTAATTGATCAAATTACTTTTTGAGGATGATGAACAAAGCCAGACATGGTGGCACTTGCCTGTAATTGCAGCAGCTCAGGAAGCTGAGATGGGAGGATCTCCAGTTCAAAGCCAACCTCAGCAATGGCCAGGCGCTAAGCAACTCAGTGAGACCCTGTCTCTAAATAAAATGCAAAATAGGGCTGGGGATGTGGCTCAGTGGTCAAGTGCCCCTGAGTTCAATCTCAGATACTAAAAAACAAACAAACAAACAAACAAACAGGACTGGGCATGTAGCACAGTGGTAAAGTGAAAGCACCCCTTTTCTCTGGAAAAGAAAGAAAGAAACAGAGAGAGAGAGAGAGAGAGAGAGAGAGAGGGGGAGGGAGGGAGGGAGGAAGGAAGGAAGGAAGGAAGGAAGGAAGGAAGGAAGGAAGGAAGGAAGGAAGGAAGGAGAGCTAAAATTAAATGAAATATTTTTGTGAATTCTATTGTAGACCTCAACTGGGGTCAAATTATGTCTGAGAAGCTTATCTGTTTTCATTGCTGTGAGGGAAAACTGGCTTTTGTTTCCTCTACAAAGTGGAGAATATAAAAGATTGTTCCCTATGTGTCCACCAGTCTGCACTCTACATTTGAGGTCCCTTGACCTTTTGCATTAGATTTTTCCAAAGTTCTAGGAAGGGCTGTTCATGTTTCTAATTAGTAAAGTCTTAGAGCAAACTTGAATTAACAAACATGGCTAGATAGTCATTCCATCACATTGCATATCGCTTTGATAAGAGCCCTAGATCCCTTAAGGTTTTCCATAACTTAAAACTCCTAGTAGGCAGCTTCCAAGCTTTCAAAATTAATTAATCCCGCAAAAAGTAAAATATTCTTCAAATACACAGAATTTTGAATAACAATTTACAATTCTAAATCAGACAAGTCACTTGGAACTCCATTCTCACATTCCATAGTTTTCCTATAATGAAAGCACATCCATGTTTTCTTTTCTTTTTTCTTCCCCTAATATGGTGATGTGCTAGTAGATGTTTGACAGCTGTATCTTCAGGGTAAACAGATCTGATGTATAGTGTTTGCTCATTTCTGAGCCTCCTATAGCTAATTTTGTCCTGTCAATATGAGGCTAAAGGTATTTGCTTCAGTGCTAGCATATTTGCCCAGCATCCATGAACCCTAGGTCCCCAGAAACACACACACACACACACACACACATACACACACACACACACACACACACACCTTAGCTGCAAATATGATGTCACTGAATACAAGTTGGAAAGACATGCTCATAATTGTTTCTCATGATCAGTTCACACAAGTTCTAGCACATCACTGATATATTTCTAAGCATCCCACTGCAAGACATTCAAAATTTGACCTGTGGAAAAAACCTAACTATTTGTTATGTGATGGGTCACCTTCAAAGATTCATGTTAGGACTTGGTCTCAGGCTGGTGGTATTGATAAGTGCTATGGACCTTTGGGAGGTGGGATCTAATGAGAGATCCTTGGGTAAGTAGGAATATGCCCTCAAAAAGGACTGTGGGACCCTGCCCATTCTCTTCCTCTCTTTCTCTGCTTCCAGATGAAATATTAGCCCCCTCACAAACATTCCCACCATGATGTGCTACCTTCACCAAAGAACCAAACCTAAGTGGCCTCATAATGCTAAACTTGAACCTCCAGAAACATGAAACAAAACAATCTTCTCTTTACTTTATATGTAGCCTGTGTCCAGTATTTTGTAATGACACAAAGCTCACTATTTAAGGGAGATTTGGGGGTTGTATTTGAGAAGATTAGACATAAGATATTGGGATCTGGAATATAATTTATAAATAATTAACTGCTAAAGTACAGTCTTTGTTGGTATTAATAATAATGATTACTGATGATAATTTTATACCTCAAAGGAAAAAACTAAAGATTTTATTTCAAACATAAATTCCTAATAATTAAATCTCCTAAGACACTCTAAATTTATAATATATCAATAACTAATTACTATTATTTTTCATTAAGAAATAAGGGTATAATCAAATTTTATTCTTTGCATTCCTATACAGAAATAAAAAACAGCATGGGATTAAATGTAATAAAAATACAAACAAAGCATATTTAAGTATAGTGACTTTATTTTTATCAATAAGAAGAAAAATGAGATTCTTTTGAAGATAACTAAAAATGAACTATTTTAAAATCTTATATAAATTTCCCAACAAATATCTTAATAATCCTAAATTCAGAAGTGATATTTTTAAATCTCTGAAGTATTACATAATACATTAAATTCTTTATCATGCTTATAAATGACACATAAAATCATATGAATGATGTTTTGCCATTGTATGTATGTTATTTATAATCTTCCAATTGTAGTCCCTGTATATGTGTAGGAGAGAAATAGACAGTTAACAGTGACTTTTAACCACACTAAATTTGATAAATTCACACACACACACACACACACACACATACACACACTCACACACAAGTTCTCTCAGGATTTTCATATTTTATAGATTTACATACACCCATCTTGCACAATCATTTGTTTCTAAATTTTTTAAGTGTTTATGCTGGTGTAAATTGTATAGTTCTGAATTTCTATCCTATTTTAAATTTATGCTTCTATTCTTAGTCATATCTCTTTGGAGTTCTAACCAGAAGTTAATAAGCCCACACTTGAGAAGAATCAGACTTATTCTCTTATACTCCTGGCTTCAATAGATTGTCAGAAATGCAAAGCATCTTCTTAATTTTCCAAATGCCAATTCTGGAATTATCAAATGTCTGTAGGAGAAAATTAGCCTCAAGCCTAGGACACAAGTTCTGCATTTCTATTTTCTTCTAAATTTTGGAGTAATTCTTTCCCCACTTCTTAAGCTTTCAATAATTACTTTAGCTTCAAGTAGATTTTGTTCCCCTGTCTTTTCTATTTGAACTTAATAGAAGGTTTGATCTCATACATAACTATCACTGCAGGAAATGGACATCCCTAGTACTCAGTTTTGTGTGTGTTTGTTGTTTGTTTGGATTTGCACATATAGAATTCTGAAGTCTAGTCATCATCAAAAAATATGGAGAGGAGACAATCTATCATGTGGTATTACTTGCCCCCAACCAAGCCACACACCACCTCTGCCACCACCATTATTACAACAACTGGTGTGGTTATGAAGCATTCAGCACCAGGGCCCAAAGAGTAGCAGTAGGAGAGCTGGCTCAGAAACAAATGGGAAATGGGTGTCCAGGAAAGGAGATGGGAAAATTGGAGGATTCTGTGGGGCATGTCAGATACAGTGGTCATCCCAGAACTACAAATGTGAGCTACTTTGCTAAATTGTATCAGAAAAAAAAAAAAGAAGAAGAAGAAGAAAAACCAACAACAAAAAAGCAGATGTATGTTTTCTTTCTAAATTCATTCACTATAGACAAAGTTGTTTCCCTGTGGTAATTAAATCTACCACTGTCTCCAAAGTTAGCAATTCTGTTCCCTGCCACTTGGGGCATTGAAAAAGAGACTAACATTAGGGTTAGGATTTCCACACTCAACGGAAAAATCCATGCTTAGCACCATATAATTTCAAGTCTTCAGAATAGAGGAATGCAGTCGGCTGGAAAAGGACCAATTTGTTTTGCTTTTTAATTCTTTCTGATGAGACATTAGATTCATCCAAGACCAAATTTTCAGAGATTGCCATTTTAGGGACTGTCAATTGGGAGCCGTGTTGAGGAGCTAAATATGTGTATGTCTGAACTCTGAGCCTGCTGAAAATGTTCCAGCTGCCAAATAGAGGGAGTGAATGTTTTGTCAGCATGCAGCTGAGGGGCGAATGAGGACAGCCAAGCTGGGTACACTGCCACAGTTTCCTGTGCTATTCAACTCACGTCATAGGTTTTCTTTTTCTCCAATCAGCTCCATCTTCACCTCTTGCTGCTTAACAAGCCCTTATATATTTAAATTTAATTGTAATTCTTTGTTGATTTTGTGTGCACTTGAATGTGCTTTATATTTTTCTTTTAGAGATCGCAATAACTTTGTCCTTTATAACTAAAGCAATCTGTCTCAGTCTCACAATAATGCAGATTATGGAATAGCGCTAACATGCAAGACAAGGAAATGGTGTATCTCAGCTGGATTGAATAGTTTAACCATGTGCCTGGAGAACTCTGTTAAGCAAGAACTGTGACTGAGTCACATTTATTGAGTGCTTTCTACATGTCTGGAATTGTCCTAGATTACAGAGAATAAGTGCAGCAAAGCATAATCCTTCTAATATATTCACACCTTAATTATGAGTATATTTGTGTTTTAGGAAATACAGGATTGTGGTCATGTCAACACTATTATATCAATAAGTAATGCCAACAAAGATAATTGAAAGTACAGAGAAACCAAAAGCAATTCCTTTTAGGGAATTCCAGGAAGACTTTTGAGAAGAGACAATATATAACAAGATATCAGAAGAGTAAACAGTAATAAGGAACCCCAGGTATGGAGAACAAAAATTGAACAGATTAAAAAGCAAAGGAAAGGACCATATGTCTGAAGGTTAGGCCAATGTGTTCCCTAAAAAGCACAAAAGAAAGAGGAGGGGTCAGAGTACTAAATCCTAACAAATCTTTCAGCCTTTCCCAGAAATATAAATCCAGAAAATTTATCTTATTTCTGTACACATTATTCTAAAGGCATCACCATATTGGTTCCCAAAGTAACTAATAGCCTGTCATCAAGAGAATATGGTGTTAGAGCAAGGATGCTCAGAGATGCTGAGCATGGGTTGCTCTTAGCTTGAACCAAGTTTTGTATGTTGTAAACATGAAGGCATTACATGGATTATAAATTATTTCCCTGATTTATTATTTATGCTTTTATTGCATTGTGCACATTTATATTTCATAGATCCAATAGATTATACAGCGTACTCCTCAGTGTCGTGGATAATTCTGTGTGTTTACCAATTCCTTTTCCTCAGCACACAGAAAGATTATATGTCTTGGCCTCCTGTGAATTTAGACTGGGGCTGACATATGACAACTAACTAGAAGTATGACCCTTGAAAGCATCCCTCTTGATCCTACCATCTTTCCTATAGGCACTTCTGTGAAATCTTAAAATTTAGATGTTGCAGGTGGTGCTCTACAAGGTACAAGCGCAGAATTTCAACACACAGCTTAGAAAAAAATGACTGAGAAGACCTGACTATTCCATAAAGAATTATGATATGAGCAGGAATGAGAACTTTGTTGTGAAAGCCACCAAGATAGCTTAGCATATCCATACTACAGCAGGCGAGGGTGGGGGTGTCTACGGGAGTTCTAGAGCTTCAAAAACAATTTTTTAAATATAGTATCAGAGATTGAAACCAGGGGTACTTAACTCCTGAGCCACATCCCCAATCCTTTTATTTTTTATTTTGAGACAGGGTCTCACTCTATTGCTGTGGGGCCCGATAAGTTACTAAGGCTGGTCTTGAATTTGTATTCTCCTCCCAAGGATTACAGATGTATGCTACTGCATGTGGCTAAAGCTTCAAGATTAGTGGCTTAAATATAAACAATAAGGACAGACTATAAGTCATATTAAGTATAGCAATTCTAATTTAAGACCCTTCCCCAAAGAAAGCAAATTTTGGTCTTGTCAATGGGACAACCAAGATAAAGGGAAATAGTAAAGAAACTTGTCTCCCCTCATCAAGGATGAAGATGGGAAGTCCTCCTTGATAAACATAACCTTGAACTAGCTCTAAACTTGCTGTTGCCTTTGTGGCTCAAAATGCCCAAGCTAAAAAATCTGCATTAAAGTAGTTATAAGTCAATAGAGTCCCCGGGTAGGAACAAAATGTAGGTGTTTTAAATCCAGGTCTCAAAATATTCTCACATATAAATTTCCAAGAAAAGGAATGAAACCATGAGCAAAAAAACAATGAGAAAGAAAAATGACATCACCACAGCAGAACTGAATCTGCAGACTGTAGACACTAAAACGATAACTACAAAGAATACACTCATAAACATGCTAAATGCATTTAAAGAACACATTTTTTAAAATAAATAGAAATTCTAGAAATGAAATATGCAAAAGCTTATGTAAGATATTTTACAAACTAAAAGCAGTTTACAGACAGAGCTGAAGAATGAATTAGTGGGTTTGATAATTAGGCTGAAAAACTGCCCAGAATTCTGTACAGTGGCATATACATTAATACTTCTAGTAGAAGACAACTTAAAAAAAATGGCTTAGAATATTCTAGAGTTGGTAAAAGATACAAAACTTCACATAAGGAATTCCAAGTAAAAGAAATTATGTAAAAGAAATCCACAACTCAACTCATTATAGTTAAACTGCAGAAAAAGGTGAGATAAAGAAAAAGGAAGATTTAGCCACAAGGACAAAGAGAATGGGAAATTTGAATAGGAATCTGAAAGCCAAATGAATTTAACAGAATTCAAGTAGCTTTCTATTCTATAATGATAATAAGGAAAGTAAACATGCAACCCAATGTACATCCCAAACTCGTAAACAACCCAGCAGTGGGAGCATCTGATAATTTGGAATTGAGAGCAAATTTGGGCCTTAAAAGGATTCAGTGAATGTTTAAGAAGCAGCTTGAAGCCAGGAGTGATGGTGCATACCTGTAATCCTAGAGGATTACATGCTGAAGCAGGAGCATCACAAGTTCAAAGCCAGCCTCAGCAACTTAGTGAGGCCCTGTTTCAAAATAAAAGGGTCTGGGGATGTGGCTCAGTGGTTAAGCACCCCTAGGTTCAACTCCTTTTACCAAAAAGCAAATTGAAGAAGAAGAAGAGGAGGAGGAGGAGGAGGAGGAGGAGGAGGAGGAGAAGGAGGAGGAGGAGGAGAAGGAGGAGGAGGAGGAGGAGGAGGAGAAGGAGAAGGAGGAGGAGACTGCTACTGCTTGATACCCAACCCTGCAACTCCATGTAGTTTGGGGATCATCATTTTCCCATCCCAGCAGGACACTGAAGGTTTATCCCCTAAAATGGATAGAACAGAATATTCTCAACTACTGAGTTCAGAACATAATTGAGGGCAGGGCTGCTGTGCTAAAAATAGAGGGTTAAATGAAATGTTTCACTACATTATGTATAACCAGAAGAATGAGAAATTATACTCCATTATAAATGATGTATCAAATTGCATTCTACTGTCATGTATCACTAATTAAAATAAATTTAAAAAAGAAAAAAATGAAATGTTTCCTACTAAATATTGAGATACCTCCATTCCTCCACCAGCTTTCTGACTGAAACATTGGCCCCCAGTCTTTAACTGCAAGGCATGAAAATGGAAGAATCTCTTCTGGGGAATCTTCCAGCTATCATCAAAATACCTGTAGGTACAAATGTCAAAGGTTTCCAAATGAAATGATTTAGCCAAACACCTTATAACAAACCCCCTTGATCAGTAACCCACATGTGCAAATGGAATTCCAAACATCTTTTTAAAGCCCCATTCTTAATTGAGAGCTGACTGTCAAGGGTCAGTATGAAATACCAGGGGATATGAGAAAGAGACACCAAAACAAAAAAACAGAAAGCAGCATTTTTTTTTTTAAGAAATAGAAGCCATAAAAGGGGAAAAATATTTTTAAAGTTACTTTTATCTTCAGAGATATAAAACAGTGCAGCCATCAAAGAATAGGATGTTTTATTGAAAGAAAGACAAGAATAAAAGAGGGACTAGAAATTATAAACATGATAGAAATAATTAGAAGGCCTTGTAGATAAAGTTGTGATAAGCTCCCAGAAAGTAGCGCCAAAATAAAAAAATTTAAGAGATAAGACAGAAAATAAAAGAAAATTAGGACATTAGCCCATCATGTCTAGTTCTTGAATAATAGTAGGGGAAATGTTCTGGAGAAAACCATCAAAAAAGTAATCCAATATCATTTTACAGAGCAGAAGTTCATGAATTTCTAGCTCAAGAAGGCTCATAGAGTACATGTATGAATGCACCATAGTGAAACTCAACATTATGTACATCCACTAGAGTAGGATCCTAATTAGAATAAGATACACTCCATGTTTGCATATATATGTCAAAATTGACTCTACTGTCATGTATAATTAAAAATAATATGTTTTTATTTTAAAAAGGGTCATTGAGTGCACAGCATAGAGTACCATCTTAAGGGACCTCACTTGGAAATTTCAAAACACTGAGAAAGAGTTTCCACAGAGGACAACAGGTCGTGTACAAAGGAAAAGAATCTGAATGAGGAGCTACAGATGTAACTCAATGGCACAGCTCTGAGTGGCATATATGAGGCCCTGGGTTTGATCCCCAGCATCACAAAAACAAACAAATAAATAAATCTTGGAAAAGAATCACAGTGGCATGAGGATTCTGAACACAGTAAGTGGTGGTATCCAGAAAATACCAAAACGGTGACTTCAGAATTTTGAGGTAAAAATCATTTCTAACTTAGAATTCTGTAAAAGTTAAACTAAAACCAGTCGAGAGAAACATAAGGCTTCTAAGTTAGGAGTGACCTTCTGTTTTGAAGAATTTGAGAGAGTACCTGAGCATTCATCTTCTTATTCCTTAAACTACATAAGTATGTTCTCTATATGATATTCAAAGCATCTCATCTATCATATAATTTAAAAGAATAATAAAAATACAAAAATGAGCTAATATGGTGAAAGGTTAAAACTAATGGAACTTAGTAATGGGTATATCTATATTTGATTAAGTATTTGCTATACTTTTTGTATATTTAATATATTAATTACATTATTTATTTATTTATTTATTTATGAGAGGTTGGGTTTGATGACACACACCTGTAGTAATCTCAGCTACTTGGGAGACCAAAGCAGAAGGATCACAATTCCACAAGTTCAAGGCCAACTGAGGCAACTTTAAAATGTAATAAAATAAAAAGGGCTGGGGATGTAGCTAAGTAGTAGAGGAGCCCTGAGTTTAATCCTCAGTATGGAAAAACAATTAAAAAGATTGGGTGAAGAAGGAGTGCAGAGAAAGGGGTGACAACACAGTATTAAAAGAGCATTCCCTTTTTCCAGAACTGTAAAAAGACTATTCTTCATGGTGAGCTCTGATCCTTACCAACTTATTTTTATCATATTTATAGGCAATAGTTGGACTCAGTGAGTGGTATAGTATAGATATGTGGTATCCCCCAAAAGGTCACATGTGAGACAAGGCAAGATTTAGGAGTGAAATGATTTGATGATGAGAGTTGTAACTCAAACAGGATTAATTCACTGATAGGGATTAACTGGTGGTAACTGTAGACAGGTAGGGTTTGGCTGGAGGAGACAGGTCACTGAGGGCATGCCTTTGGGGTTTATATTTTGTCCCTGGTGAGCAGAGCTCTTTCTGGTTCTTGATTACAGTGTCCTGAGCAGCTTTCCTTCTACATACTCTTCCACCATGAAATTCTCCCACACTTTGGGCCCAGAGCAACAGAAAGGGACTGAGACCTCTGAAACTGGAAGCACCAAATACACTTTACCTCCTCTACAGTGGTTCTTGTCGGGTCTTTTGATCACAGCAGCAAAAAAAGCTGAGTAAAATGGTGAGCAATCTATCTACTTATAACCACACTCTAGTTTATCTGCTAAATTACAGATCAATTGGCTTATTCCACATGCCATTCAAAATACATTTTGAGGGCTGGGGATGTGGCTCGCCTGGCATGCATATGGCCCAGGTTCGATCCTCAGCACCACATACAAAGATGTTGTGTCCACCGATAACTAAAAAATAAATATTAAAAAGAAAATTCTCAATAAATAATGCTGCAGTAAACTTGGGAGAGGAGGTATCTTTTTAAAAAAATACATTTTGATGCTTTTTTTTCCCTAGGTATTCTAAACTAGGAATAGACAGGCTGTCAGGACAAGCCCAATGTCCTCATAATGTTCTCTTGTTTATTAAAAGTCATGTGGACTTTGGGTTCAGGCTGGCTGAACCCTAACCATGTAATATTGCCTTAGGCAAGTTGCTATGCTCTTTTTCAATTTCCTCATCAGTAACTGAACTAAATAACAAGTGTCCAACTTGTAGATTTCTATTTTTTAAAGAATTATTGTTATTGTTATCACTATTTACAAATGCCAATGTTGCTTTAATTGAAAGTGGTTATTATAGTCTTCTAGCCCTGATAAGTTTACATAGAAACATTGTTGTATTGATCAGAGATAATAAAATAACATCGGAGTAAATACCAATATGATTTACACCAAAGATTGGTACCTAACTAAGAGGTTCACTGAACTATGGAACTATTCATTTTTGTTTGATATTCTGTTAGTAAGATTTTTTTTTCCTATCAACATTCTTGATCCTCTTTACAGGAATGTAGATAAGAAATTTTGGTTTGATAAAAAAGATATCTCGCCAGAAAAAGAGGAAAAGCAAAGAAAGGCTTTACCTCTTTAGAAACTGAAATTGTGGTTATTTCTATCAAATAGCTATTATTTGGCCAAAGACTCACAAAACAGTAAAGCAGCCCAAACCCTAAATTTCTGGTAGTTAATTGTTACCTCACTTGATAGATCTCATGAGTCTCAAAACTCAATCAAAGTAATATTAAATTCAACATTTAAAAGATGAAATGAACTGCAGAGAAACATGTTTTGTAATATTAGAATACAACATAAATCAATATATCTTAACTTTGATTTATATTTGAATTTCTGCCCCTTTGCATATCAATATAAAATTTCTGAATTAGTTCTAAAATTATAATGCTGTCCTTATCCCTTTATATAATATTTCTTCAACAAAACGAAATCATTTTCAGAGTTCAAGGTCAGTGAATTTGGGATGTTAAATCTGCAATAATTTGGTTATGACCCTGATTAAATCAAAGAAATCTTGTCCCTTCTAGCTGATATAATTCTAGGATCTAGATACAAATTTAAAATGTGTTAGTGTTATCTCTTTTGGTCTACTCAGATTCCACTCTCTAGAGACTGAGATAAAACTGACACCATCCCTAGGTAACTCAGGAGAAGGGGGACGGGAAGGAATGGCACATCCTTTGGATTTGGTTCTCTTGCTGGAGCTAATTGGTTCCTCTTGTTAAGGAAAAGGCTCCCTTTATCTCCTGAGGTTTCTAAATTGCTGGCCTGTTAACTAGGCTCTACTTATCACCTATTTGCTGGGAATGCCAGCCTGCAGATAAAGGTAACTCAGAGGGGAGAAGAGCTGATCTAGGGAGGGAGAAATTTCTTAATGACCATGTTCAGATCTTCGTTTTTGGTCTTGCCTGAGATACATTGAACCTTGGGCCTAATTTCACAATGGAAGAAACAAGACAAAGAATAACTTAAAGAAAACACAAGATTACCCAGAAAAGAAGAAATTAAAAATGTTACATGGTTTAGCTGTCAACTGCTTTTACATAGTCATAACAGTCATGACAAGGTAAACCTTGAATACTGATTTAACTAAAATAGCAAAGTAATTACATGAGGTGGCTGGGAGATGAGACAGGTGGGTCTATATGAAGATAGTATTGGGAAAAACAATGATAAACCCACATCTTGCAAAGCAAGAAGTCAATAGATTATGCCTAAAGCTGAAAAAAAAATCAAGAAGCAGCAATATGCATATATTATTTAGAAATATGGTCAAAAAATTGCCTGTCCTCCAAAACAAATCACAGAATTAAAAATCATATCTTCTTGGTAGTTATCTAGAAATTCATATCCTTCTATTATGAAAAAATGTTCTTGGCTTACTTATTTGGCTATTTTCTTCTATTCATTTTATGTTATCTTTTTAAAAAATTTTCCAATTCGGATATTAGAACTAGTTAGTAGGACTAATTAGTTCCTTTAGTCTTTTAGTTGCTAACTCTTTCTCTCTGTAATTACCTTTCTCAGTTTTTTTTGTTGTTGTTGTTGTTGTTCTATTTCCTGAGAGATTTCCTCTATCTTTCCAACTTTTCATGGAGTATGTTTTTTTAAAACTTTTTTGTTGTTGTTGTAGATGAACACAATACCTCTTTGTTTATTTAATTTAATTTAATTATTTATTTATTTTTTGTGGTGTTGAGGATTGAACCAAGTGCCTCACATGTGCTAGGCAAGCATTCTATCACTGAGCCACAACTCTAGCCTTTCGTGGAGTATGTTTTTTAAGGAAGTGGTTTTTTGTTGTTGTTTGGAATAGATGGATAATAGATGATAGACACATGGACACATTGATATAGTTCCTCTTATCTTTTATAAATGTGAAAGACAGTATTTCCATTTTCTTTCTCCACCTATGTCCATGTTGCTTTAATCCCTTGTTTCCACTTGTCTTTCAGAGAATATCTTCAGTCCCAAGTACTGCTAGGGGACCAGGGTGGGACAGAAAAATCAGTGCCCTCTCAAATGTGGTTGCATGAAGTGACCTTGGATTTTTTAAGACCTGGGGAAATCTCAGGGAATTCTGAGCATATTTTGGATGCAGTATTTTGTGCGGGACCTTTACTTGGTGAATGATCATTGGAGAAATTCTGCTCTCAGAATCTTCAGATGTTCTTGGCTGATCAAATGACCCTGAGGTGACTTTTCCACTTCTTGGCCTAGAGAGTCGAAGCAGGAAGTAAGCATTCTGGGAATTCAGCATGTTAAAGTTCATTAAATTCCCCTGTTTCTTACCATGGTCTTCTAGCTTCCAGTTGGCCTAGTGTCTTCCATTTCAGAAATCGTCTCTGGAGTAGGCTTGCAATCTTCTTAGTTGAGGATGTACCGTTGGTCTGTTACACAGAGGAGAAGAGCTCTGGGGCAGGGAAGTATCTGACTTCATCTTACATTTTCAGCTCAACTTCTATTCACAACTTCACATTTACTGCAAAATGTACAACCTCCTACAATTTAAGCATTGAAGAAATCTTAAATAAAAACAAATTTGCTTCTGACTTTCCCCAAAGTTGCTTTCCAAAGCTTTTATGGGTAATTACCATTTCTGTTTGTCTGTTTCCAAAATTGTATTGTATTGAATCCCCTTCTGTCCTTTTTGTCTTTATATGTTTTGCCGCTGTCCGGCTGCAGCAAAATAACCGGGGGATGACGAACAACTTGTGTACATTGATACAGCAGGAGTGGGAGCCGTTTATTGTAGGACAGGAGGGGTATATATACATTCCACACAGCTTATCTTAATTAACATAAACTAGATATAGCAGTCAACCAATAAGGAATCTCCACACTTAATGGCTCGCTGGCTTTATTTCACAAACCACTCCCTCTGGCAAAATGCCAGGCGCCATCCTGAATTGTTTATGGACCCTAACAGTGTTTATTTCTCTTTTCAAATTAGTGTTTTGTCATTTTGATGAGATTATAGAGAGAAAGAAAACACAAGTATATGTATTTGATCCTTAATCTTAATTTAGGACTCTAATCTTTTTTTTTTCATTGTTTTAGCTGTTATGGCAAGCACTCTAGAAGCTGTAGATATTAGGATTATGTAAAATGTCCAAAGATAGATAGATATCTTTCCTAATTATTTAGATTGAACAGGTGTAGGTAAACCACGAAAACTTCTATTTGATTCTCAAAAATTTACTGAGCTAGCTGGGTGTGGTGGTGTACACCTGTAATCCCAGTGGCTCGTGAGGCTGAGGCAATAGAATAGAGGGTTCAAAGCCAGCCCCAGCCAAATTGAGGCACTAAGCAAGTCGGTGAAACCTGTAGCTAAATATAATATAAAAAGGGCTGGGGACGTGGCTCAATGGTCAAGTACCCCTGAGTTCAGTCCACAGTACCAATAAAAAGTTACTGAGCTATTTTTTTATTTTATAGCAACTTATGCATTGCTTAAATTAAGAAAAAAACTTTGTTTTCTAGGTTTTAAAATGAATTACAATCTTCATAATTTCTACACATTTTGAATTTGATAGGTGATGGTTTCAGTAACGCAGGCTACTTTATCATTCAGCTGTTGTCCACCAAAATATTTTTCTGTACATATTTAAAATACTTTTTTATGGCATCTAAACCATATGCAAGCCCTACAAACTATATTTTCAATTGATTCATAATCCTTTTTTTTTTGATACTGTGAATTAACCCAGGGATGCTTTACCACTGAGCTACATCCTTAGTACTTTTTATTTTTTGTTTTTTGTTTTGAAACAGGGTCTTGCTAAGTTACTTAGGGCCTCAATAAGTTGCTGAAGCTGGCCTCCAACTTTGACTCCTCCTGTCTGGGCCTCCCAAGTGGCTAAAATTATAGGTGTGTGCTACAGCACTCAGCTCCCCAGCCAATTTTTTTATTATTAAAAAATATACATATATATATATATATATATGACTTTACTTTAGTAATTACTTATTGAAATTGCTATTTTCAAGAGGGACTGTAAAGGAAAGGAAAAGGAAAGGTACCAGAGAATTAGATGAATCGAACTATATTATGTGCAGATTCAGATAGGACATAATGAACCCCAATATTCTATATAATTATAATGCATCAATCAAAAAATTTTAAGTGCTTATTTCAGATGTATCCTAGTAAAATTCTTTCTTTCTTTTCTTTTCTTTTTTTGTACTGGGCAATTAACCCAGTACATTTTACCACTGAGCCACATTTCTAGCCCTTTTTAATTTTGAAACAGGGTCTCACTTAAGTTGCTTGGGGCCTCACTAAATTGCTGAGTCTAGCTTTGAATTTGCAATCCTGCTTCAGTCTCCTGATCCACTGGGATTACAGGCATGCTCTACTAAGCTCAGCAGTATAATTTCAGTGTTATGGAATTTATGAAATTATCTCTGCTAGATTGTAAGCATCTGGACATCAAAAATAGTTAACACATTTACATTTATGTGTTTTTCTCCATGTCTAATACAGTGAATTGAATTTGGACCTTGCAAAATAAATGGCTGCTGCATTGAAATACAACTGATATTTTGTTGGGTGGTTGAGCACATCTGTAATCTCCTTGACTTGGGAAGTTGAGGCAAGAGAACCACACATTTGAAGCCAGTCTGGAGAACTTAGAGAGACACTGTCTGAAAATAAATAAACAAAAAGGGCTTGGAATGTAGCTCAGTAGTAAAGTATCCTTGAGTTCAATCCATAGTATCTCAAAAGAAAAAAAAAAATCTAATAAACTCATAATAGTCTTTCAGTAATTTTAACCAAATATCTGGAATTAAAAAATGTTTATTTTTTTTCTTTTAAAAAAATACCAAAAAGAAGGAGTAGGACATAGGAGAAATAATTGCCCAACCAGGTTAAATAATTAGTATAATTTTATTTTAAGATCTTTTCCTAAAATTTAGTTGTGTAGTTTAGGGGTTGGCTTTTTGTTGTCTTGGAATTGGCTTATAAATGATATTGAAGTTCCCTATGGGCACATGCGCAGTTATTATCTCATGTGTTCTTTGCAAGTACCAGGAAACAGAATAAATATTACTTTTATTTTCTGAGGATGAAAGTATTCACAGAGATCAGCTAGTTAGTCAGGGCTTCTCCTTCACGGAGGTGTTTCAAATAGATACAATTTGACATCACACTGTCATTGACAATTAAATAAATATTGTTTGCAGCAAATATCTTTAGTATTGTATATTCATTTTATAGTATCTTCCAAAAGTTAAGTGATTCTCACGAATTCTGATTCCCTTAAGAAAGGTATCAAGAAGCACCCAAAGCTCCCTTGCATTGACCAACCTGCAACAAAATTAAATTCTTTGAGAGCAAAGATCATTCTATTTTCTGTTTCATATTTCATCACCCTAAACCACTGATGGACATAAAACAGATATTCAATGCCGTTATTGGTTGAATAATTGATAGCGTTTCCAAATGGTCTTCTCTAATTTTAAATGGATTTTATTATAAATTGCTACTAGGCAACATGAATTTACGTTATGATTTATGTTATCCTGTGTATTCGGGTGTCCCCAAATAATATGAATCCAGATTATATTTGCTGTTAAATGTCCAGATTTTTAAAAATACCTTTATTTTATTTATTTATTTTGGTACTGGGGATTGAGCTCAGGGGCACTCAACCACTGAGCCACAAACCCAGCCCTATTTTATTTTTTATTGAGAGATGGAGTCTCACTAAGTTGCTAAGCGTCTCGCCATTGCTGAGGCTGGCTTTGAACTTGTGATCCTCCTGACTCAGCCTCCTGAGCCACTGGGATTTTTTATTTATTTATTTTTATGTTGTGCTGAGGATCAAATCCAGCACCTCACAAGTGCTAGGTGAGCACTCTACTGCTGAGCCACAACACCAGCTCAAATGTCCAGATTTTATTTGGAAAATGTGATCTTTTCCTCTAACATTCTGTTCTAATTTAAACTTATACCAGTATAAAATGTGCATTGGCACTCACCAAAAACAAATATAGTTGTATTTTACTCTATCCTGCCAAAGAACAGTCCAGGAACAAATGTTCCAAGGCTTACTGATCTTCAAATACAAAACTAATGAATCATGTTCTAGTACTCATTCTTTTACCCGTTTGATTTTGCCTGGTACACCACATTTAAATATTTATACTTTTATCTGTAAAATAGAAATGCAATTGCCTTCTGCCTTCTGAGTAGTTTCAAGAATAACCAATAAAAATATATTTCAATTCTAAAATACATGTGTGCCCATCAACCTATGAAGTCATGATTGAGGAAAAAATAATTATCAAGTATCAAATTATACATAGCACATTATTGGGCACTATAAAGTTATATCATAAAGAAATAAACCGCCTCAAAATTTAGTTAAATGCCTTCTTTAGAAAATTTTAAACCATGTAGTCATAAATATTTAACATTTAATAAAATACACTTAGATCATGCCGAGTAAACTATGAGAGAATTACTGAACAATCTAACTGTCATTGGTCTTTCCAAATACACACAGCTGTTGTATTTAAGAGTGACAAGTTACCATTATGGCCTAATTACTGGTGCTTACATTAGACATTTACAAAATATTTACAATGAAATAAAAGAATCCACACCACCCAATTTCCTTAGTACAACTAAATTCTATAGTCACCCTACTCTCTATTTTTTTTTCTTTTTTGTCTTTGTTTCAGGGGAAAAGTAATTGTCATCATGTGCTCAGCATAATAGAATTAAAAATTACAGCTTCCAAGTCAGCTCTGCTTAAATGTGCTTGTGAATATTCTTTCTGTGTAAATTTCTAAACTAACCTCTTACCTCCAAGCAACATGCACATGCATTTGAACAGATTTTGCCATTGCAAAATAAGTAGGAAGGAAATGATACAATTACAGAATAAGGCATCTTCATACATCAGGTAGCTAATAAAGACCATAAAGACTTCTTACAACTTGGTTCTTTGTACATATTTAATTATGTAATCTATCCTTTGGTGGACATTACTAAATCTGCTAACACTATGTAGGATCTTCCTATACTCATCTGCTGGTGTTTTAGGATGATTGTCATGGGTGTTAAAGGTGATGATACTCAAAGATGTCAATGTTGCTCAATGGTAGAATGCTTGGCTGATATACATGAGGCCAGCACTGGAAAAAAAAAAAATGATGTTGGTATTTTGTGACTTCATTTAAAAGAAGATTTTAAAAACTAGACATCCTTGAGTAAGAATTAGTAATTGATCAAAGATTTTATCTGGGCTAGAATTAGATATTAACATACAATCTGTATAATTTTTTTTGGGGGGGGGGTGATTCCAAGGATTGAGCCCAAGGGTGCTCAACTACTGAGCCACATTCCTGCCCTTTTTATTTTTTTTTTATTTTGAGGCAGGGTCTCAGTAAGTTGCTTAGGACCTTGCTAAATTGCTGAGGCTGGCTTTGAACTTGTAATCCTCCTGCCTCAGCCTCCTGAGCATCTGGGATTATAGGCATGTGTCACTGTACGTGGATATGATCTGTATATTACGTGTTTTCATGATAATGCATTTACTTAAAATAGACACATGGGTCTATTTTGTTTGGATACATTTGGAGTGATTACAATGGTTGGACCATGAGTTTCATCTTAATTTTTTACCTGCTTAACTGTTCATATTATGTGTCTTTCCTGCACTTTCCTTTTTTAGATAGATGTTTCCCCTTGTATTTAGAACTCACTTTTGCACATGTGTTCTTTTGCCTTCTGAATATGATACCCCAGGTATTTCCATGGCCATATCCTGTGCTTACTCTAGGCCTTAGTCCAAACGCCTGCTTATCTAGGAACACTTTTTGGACACTTCTCTACAAATAGTAAAATCCTTGCCTTTTTCTATTTTTTCTCTGCAGCACTTTCACCAAAACTCATAAACATGTGCTTATATCTCATCTTTTTCCAAGACTTGGTGTAAGTGTTGCTGGTTCTTGTAAAGCCCTTCTCTAATCTGGCAGTCTTCACTCTTGTATCCATTGTGGTCCACAGTACCCTATAACTACTTCTAGCATAATATCAATAAAAATTCAATATTCTTGGGCTGGGGATGTGGCTCAAGCGGTAGAGCGCTCGCCTGGCATGAGTGCAGCCCGGGGTTCGATCCTCAGTACCACATACCAACAAAGATGTTGTGTCCGCCGAGAACTAAAAAATAATAAATATTAAAAAATTCTCTCTCTCTCTCTCTCTCTCTCTCTCTCTCTCTCTCTCTCTCTCTCTCTCTCTCTCCTCTCTCTTTAAAAAAAATTCAATATTCTTACTCCATTATCTATTAGAGAAATCCCGAAGGCCATGTTTTATTCATCCTTGTATTCAAGGCAGGCAAATAATTGCTAAATGTATGTGGAATGAAATTAAACATATGTGGCATGTGCAAAGAAGATTGTTATTCCCAATCCCTGTAGGGAAAAAAAAAAAAACAGCCCAAACAACTCACATAAAACACACATATGAGAAACAATTTCAATGTTCATAAAGCTGAAGGCAAAGAAAATCAACAGTCAGATTTCTGGTTATGACAGTAAGAAGTAGTCAGGTAATAATGATAATAACCACGCAAAATAGTGTTTGTTTTAAAAAACAATAATTTGGAAGCCAGGTGTGACGGCACATGCTTGAAATCCCTGCAACTCAAGAGGCTGAGGTTGGAGGATCGAAAGTTTGAGGTCAGCTAGGGCAGTTTAGCAAGGTCCTGTCTCAAAATAAGAGACAAAAAGGTCTAAGGATCCAGTTAAGTGGAAGAGTGACCCTGAGCTTAAACCCCAGTTCAAAAAAAGAAAGAGTGGAAGAAAAGAAAAAAAAACAAACAATGATTTGGGGACAGCAAGAGAGAGTCATAGGGAGGACAGACACTATCAAAGTCTTATATATGCATGGATTAAAAAACTGCATTCCTAACTGGAGGCAGAAAACAGGAAAAAAAAAACTGTCAGAGAAGTTAGAATTTTAGGGAGAAATCCTTCAAGAAAAAGAACCATAGAAGGGGTGAGACCCAAATTTTGAACTTAAATTTCACCCAAATCCCTAGCTGATTGCTGAAGTGTGGATAAGCAGGAAAGACCACACAGGGACAGTTCAACGTAGGCAGAAAAGACAGAATAACTTACCTTTCCTAAACATAATTACATTGAGCAAGATTTATGACTTTGTTGATCTTTGAGTCAATTCCCAACCCTAGGCCTGCTCAAGAGGCAGAAAGCTGAGGCTTTATTGGCATGAGGGGCCAGAGGAGTATTTGGAAATTTGGAGAGGATGGGAAGAGATAACTCTTTTTTTTTTTAATATTTTTTTAACACAATGCCTTTATTTATTTATTTATTTTAATGTGGTGCTGAGGATCGAACCTGGGTCCCGCCTGTGCTAGGGGTGTGCTCTACCGCTGAGCCACAATCCCACCCCAGAGATAACTCTTAAGTCAAGAGTTACAGAGTATGAGCCTCAAATTTAAAGAGTTTGTCCAAATTCTTGACTAACTACTAAAATTAGACAGATCATAACTATAATATATGAAAGGGAAGAAAAAATGCTGGAAATTGTAAAAGTTTGGGTAAATAGATATATACTACATGCCTACATTTCATCACTTAATTTGCTTCAAAGATATATTAGAGCAAATGTTTTAACATGAGGAAGGAGGGAGAGTACTACAGATTCTACAAATATTAAAATGATAATGAGGGAATATTTAATATCCTTATTCTAATACATTAATTAATTACATGAAATAAACATTCCTTAAAAAACAAACTGCCAATTTGGATAAGAGAAAAGTAGAAATCTAACAGTCAAATATGCATTTTAGAATTTGAATTCAGAGTTAAAAACTTCACACAAGGGACTGGGAATGTGGCTCAGTGGTAGAGTGCTTGCCTGGCATGCATGAGGCCCTGGGTTTGATCCCTAGCACCACAAAAAGGAAATAAACAAAAAAGCCCCCACCAACACAGACCCATATTGAGACCCAGGTGGCTTTCCTACTGAATTGTATCAAACATTCAATAAATAATACTAATTGTACACAAACTGCATGAGAAAATTAAAGAGAGGTTGAACAATTTAACTCCTTTTACAATATGAGTATTATGCCCCCCAGTACCAAAATTAAGAACAAAAATGAGAAAGAGAAGCTGGAGAATAATATCTTCTTAATATGTATTAAAAGTAAAAAATCTTAAAATATTTGCAGATCAATCCTGCAACAAATAAAATATGTCACCAAGGAGACCCTCATTATTATAAAAAATACATATATGAAGATGTGAATTTGGTGTCAACATACCTTATATATAATCAGAGATATGATAAATTATCATATAATGGTGTGTTAAGAATTGTAATGCAAAAATAATAAATAAATAGATTTTTAAAAAAATAAAATAAAATATGTCATCACCGAGGTTATGTATTTTTAATCCCAAGATTTCAAGGTTTATTTAACATTCATAATTAATGTAAATTCAGCATATTAATAAAATAAGTGAGAAAAAGCCATCATTATCTCATAGTTTCAGGAAAAGCATTTGGCCAATTTCAATACCCATTTACGACAAAGCAAACAGGATAGAAAGGCATCCTCTATCTCATAAAGGGCACCTATGAAAAATCTATAGCTAACCTTGTATTTAATACTGAAATATTTTCTCCTCAAAAACCAGGGAAAGCTCTGCTTTTATCACATCTATTCAGCAACATTACTCTGGAGGTCCCAACCATTGAAATAAGACATAAATAAATAAACTAAGATAAAAGACAAGGTCAGAAAGGAAGTAAAACCATATTTAATCACAAATACCATGATTGTACATAAAAAAAAGTTTTAAGGAATCCACAACCAAGTTTTAAATATTAACCTGTACTTTGATATTTTCACTAGTCCCCATAGTTTACTTGTGGATTCTTTAATATTTCTGATTTTTTTTTCTCTTCAGATCCAACTCCACTGTGTATTACAAGTTAAAGTGGCTGGTAAAAGCATCTCACAAGGCTATACTTTAGTGGTCACCTTCATAGTTCATAAAAGCATCCCAACTGGCCTAATGAGAAAGTTGAGTAAGTTACCGTGAAATCAACCCTCTGTCATTCTTCTTAGGCTTATGAGCTAGTAAAAACACTCTGGCCCTTGAGAACATAAAAAGTAGTGTCCCAGAGATGCAATCATCACAGAATATAAAACCCAAAGGGCTGAGGAGAAGGTGAAAGGGGGGTGGTGCTAATACCAACCTGGCTCCTTTGCTGGTAACTCTTGTTATCTTGTGCTGTATTTAGAAAAGATTAAATCAAAACTGTTAAATTAAAACATGATGAGTGACAGTTCTGAGAGACAACAGCTGTGGCATTAGATTTTCATCATGTCAGGCCTGAGATCTGCATTTCAGGTCACTTTTTTCCATTGGCACTCATCCTGAAGGACAAGAATTATTGTTCTATTGGCTATTTTTTAAACCACCTGTTGCCTCCATGGGGTAAAAGATTAATAGGATTTAAATGGGAAATGAGCCACTTCAAAGGTATAGGTTGTATGGCGTCTTCATAAAACACTTGACTTCAAAACTTTAAGAAAAATATTACCTGGTGTTATGATCAGTATTAATCCCTTGTATTTTAGTCTCTTTATGGATAAAGAAAACCTTTTGAATCATAACACATTTTCAAATGTACACCACAATTAGGAATCTGAACAAATATCTGTTGTTTTCTAGGTTGTATGAGAAATATATTTTTTGAAATAGTTATACCTAAAATATTGTCAAGTAAATCAAAACTAACTAAAGGATCTAAGATGCAAAAGGAATTGATTTTTTGCCCTTTTAGTGAATGCATAATTTCATAGACATGAAACTAACCTTGTCTATAAAATAAAGTTATTGATATCAAATATCAATATTAAATATCATTATTTGGATAAACTAACTGTGGTATATCCATACAATGGAATATCATCAGCAGTAAAAAACAAGAAACTGCTGACACATGCAGGAAAATACACGAGTCTCGAATGCATTATACTAAATTAAAGAAGCCAAATTCAAAAGGCTCTATACTGCCTAGTAACCTCTACCTGGCATTCTAGAAGAGGCAAAACTAGAGAAGGAAAAATAAACACACACACACACACACACACACACACACACACACACAAACACCACAAATGAGTGGTTTCTGGAAGCTAGGAGAGAGGTTTTGACTTCAAAGGGCATGGGGTGGAGTGGGACTGAAGGAGTGAAAGGACTGTTCTGGGTTTGTGGTCTTGGTTACATGACAGTATGCATTTGTCAAAACTCAGAACTGTTCACTAAAAATGATAAAACTTATTGTATATACATTATAACTTAATTTTTTTTAAATCATTATTTTCACAGAAGTGTTCCCTCCACACTCGTGCAAAAAAAAATATATTTTAATGTGAAGAAAGTATTAATGGTCTTCATAGATACTGCAGATCTGGAAATCCTCATTAGACTCTAAATGTACAAAATGAGTCATCAGACTGTTCTATTAATAGAAAGTGAACTGTGTGAACCACAGCATTTCAGTACAGATATAAGCCTTAGGAAGAGTCATTGATACCATTTTTTTTTTTGCATCTGTTTTCAGATATTATGAGTAAGGATGAGAAGTTCTGTATATTTGAAATATTGCTCTTTTGCATTTAAAAAATTAGGACACTTACTTGAAAGAAAGCCAAGAATTTTTCAACAGTAGATAGCTACATTTAGTTCTGGAATGCTCTCTCTACATATGTCTTTCAACTATCTTCATAAATTAGGAAGAGTGGATAGAATTTTTAGCTTGGCCCAATAAATCCTGGTTTTCTAGCCTGAAAATGTGTTTACACATCTATTTATCCATCATTTATTCCAATATAATTGAATCTCATTTCTTATTAGTGGTCTAATTCATAATTTACTGTAATTTCAATTCAGCTATCATTTTGGATTGACTTTTGCTACATACTCCCAATACCCTACTCAAATGAAACCATAGCCACCATCTGACCATTGACATACACATATAAAGAGAGGGATATTTACTAGAGTACTGAATAAGGATTTTGAGAAGCTGATATACCTCTGCAAAATTAAATTTTATTAGGAGAATTCAAATGGCACACATTTTGTATTGGCCAAAATGAAAGTTTCAAGCTAATATTATTATTATTATTGCTAGAAGAGGAAAAAACACATTTAGACTGGTCTAACAGTGACTTTTTATTATGCCAATCAGCCCCTTGGTAAAATATCTCTCATAAGAAACTTTGGAAAACTTCTTTGAGCTCCTTAATATTGCAAATACTATAAAAACCACCACACACACACACAAAAAAAAATTGGAGACAACATAATGATTATTTGATGTCTACAAGTAGCATAAGAAATGTTCCTTCTTTTGCATTCCTTAGTAATTTGGATGGTTTAGAAGGGAGAAATGACTCAGTTTGAAATACAGCACATAATGAAACAAACAGAAAAGTGCTTTGTAATATTGCAAAAGCACATGCTTTATTTATCACAAATGCAGACTATTGTTTCAGGTTCTTCTAGTGGGGGGAGGCAATATGTGTTCTCCCCATCAATATTTCTATAGTGGTTAGATTTCTTTGATCATAAACAACAGAAACCAACTGAAGCTAACTCATGACTCCATTAAAAATAATTTAAGCACTGGGTGTCATCCTGCAGCCTGTAATCCCAGGGGCTCTGAAGGTGGAGGCAGTAAGATCTAAAATTTGAGACCAGCCTCAACAAGTAAACAAGGCAGGCCCTAAGCAACTTATCGAGAACCTATCTCAAAATAAAAAATAAAAAGGGCTGGGGACTTGGCTTAGTGGTAAAGTGCCCCTGGGTTCAATCTCTAAGACCAGAAAAGAGAGAGAGAAATAAGCTAAATTATAGTTAATATAAAATCACAATATAAAGTAATAAGTTACAAGTAAACATTGGAATTCCCAAAAATTTTAAATAGTATAATATTTAAAGGGATACTAGGTAGCTTTTAGAACAAAAGGAAGAGTTACACAATTTGGGACTTGGGAAGACAGCAATTAGGGTTGCTCTGATATTCTTGGCGGGAAAACAAAGAAACATCAATTTAAGATGAATTCATGAGCATGGGCCCTAATCCATTAAGACTGCTGTCCCGTAATAAAATAACGTTTAGACAAACATGCAGAGAGAGACTATCATGAGACCACAGAAGCAAAAAATAGAGAAAAACATCTACCAGCCAAGGATCTCCTAGGATCCATGTCTACTTTAAAAGTCAGGAAGAGGCATGGGAAGGTTCTGCCCAGAGTCTCAGACTGAGATGGGCCCTGTAGAAATCTTGCTCTTGGACTTCTAGCTTTTAGAATTGTAAAAGAACTGATTTCACTTGTTTAAAGTCACCCAGTATTTTCTTTCAGTAGTACCAGGGAACTAATATCCTCCCCCATTCCTGTTTCTTCATTTGTCATACACCAGCCCTGGATTTTAACTTGTATCATTACTGTTAAGACAGCACTTCCCAAATTTTAACATGCACACATTTCCTGGCAATCTTGCAAACTACAGATTCTGATTCACTAATTATGGATGGGGTCTTAGAGTGTACATTTCTTACAAACTCCCCCATGATACTACTGCTGCTTGACCATGGACGAGATTTGGAGAAGCAAGAATATAAGAGAGTTAGCCAGGAGATGTCTTTGTCAGGCACTGTCAGATCAAGGCTTCGTGCCATAAAGGTTGCTGAAATGAAGAAACTCATCCAGTGAAATGAAAAGAAAATAATAAACAAGTAAAATATCTAAGGGATTAAAAAATAAGGAAAATTTTAGCCAGTAGTGGTAGCACATGCCTGTAATCCCAAGGAAGGCTAAGGCAGGAGGATCACAAGATCGAGACCAGCCTCAGCAATCTAAATAGACCTTGTCTCAAAACAATAAAAATGTCTGGTGGTGTAGTTTTGTAACAGGGGTTCACTTGATGCTTTGACTATTTCTCTTGTGGCTTTGAAACTTAGAACATGTTTTCTTTTTCCCCAATCTTCTTTTGCTAAAACTTCTCTTCCTTATCCGCTTTTCCTTAAACTTCTCCTTGCTGATCTCTCCTCCCTAATCTCATTTTCTCTGAATCACCTCTATAAAATCACCCCACCCTGTTCCTATTTATGGGCAGAATAACAGCCTTTGAGACAGGAGTCCCTTGTGTTTCTCCTTTGCTAGCACAGCAATAAACCTTCTTTTTACTTTTTCTCAAAACTGTGTCCTTGTTAATGGATTGTCATCAGGGACAAGGACAACAGTTCAGTAGTAGAGCCCTGGCTAGCCTAGCATGTGCAAGATTCTGGGTTGGATTCTTAGTACCAATAAACAAATAAATAAGGAAAATTGGGGGCTTGAGGTACTTAGAGGTAGAGCTCGTGCTTAGCATATGTAGGGTTTTGAGTTCAACGCCCCCAGCAATTAAAAAAAAATTAGAATACAGAGATTTCAAACTTGCTTTCTAAAGAAGTAAATTTATCAATATAATAATTTAATATTTTGCAGGGCCATTTCCAATTTCATATATAGAGAGAGCCATTCCTTTTTTTATGTTTTGAGGTATTGGGGATTGAACCCAGGGCGTGGCACATGCTAGGTCAGTGTTCTACCATTGAGCTATATCTTTAGCCCTTTTGTTTATTTTGAAAATGATAGGGTCAGCCAGGTGTGGTAGTGCATGCCTGTAATCCCAGCAGCTTGGGAGGCCAAAGCAGGGTGATCACAAATTCAAAGCCAGCTCAGCAATGTAGCAAGGCTATAAGCAACCTAGTCTCAAAAAATAAAAAGGGCACTTGGGATGTGGCTCACTGGTTAAGCACCCTTGGGTTCAATCCCTGGTACCTAAAAAAAGGGGGAAAAAAAATGCCAGGCTCTCCTCAAGTTGTCCAGGCTGGCCTCAAACTTTTGATCCTCCTGCCTTAACCTCCTAAGTAACTGGGATTGCAGGCCTGCATGACCATACCTGGGGGATTGCATTTTTTAAACAGTGATTTTTAAAAAAGAACCATTGCAGACTGAAAGATGAGTGAGCACTGTAACAATACAAGCCAGCTATAGTGGAGTTAGTTAAATTTCTTTTGCAGTTGAGAATAGTCACGGTTTGAAAAGGTTCATAGAAGAACTTGAGAGATTTTCAAAACATCTACACCCAGCTTTAACCTTCAGAGTATTTTTTAAGGCCTGGCATCTGGCCTGGAAATTAGAGTTCTGTAAAGTTCTATAGGAAATTCTGATGTAAAATCGGATTAGAAAATATTACTCTAAAATATAGAAAATGTATTCTATAGGTAATGATTTTTTTCCTCCTTGAATTGCTAGGAATCATATCCAAGGTCTCCCTCATGCCAGTCAAAGGCTCCACCAGTGAGCTACATTTTCCACCTCGATTTTACTTTATATCCAAACTTTCAATTAAAAAGAAAGAACCTTGTCTATCTTAATATACAGTTAAAGCAACACAATCTAATATATGAGACCAAATTTAGACATACGATTGCCTTTCATCAAAACTTCAAACACAACTTTAGAACAAAGAGTTCTAGGTTGTAAAGATTTGTCCTAGAGTCTGCATAATATAAAGCTTCCCACCTTCATTCACTAGCTGATATTTTTCAAACCGAAATGTACATAGGAAATCATTGATAGGCTGTTTAATGAAATAACTTCTAGGCTCCAACCCAGGACATTGTGAATCTGCAGTTTGGATGGGGAGTAAAAGAAACTGCATTTTAATCAAATAGCCCCAGCGCTTCTGAGCAAGTGATCCATGAAGAAATGTAGCCTATTTCTCTCTCCATTTTAAACTCTTGAGAGGAAGAAATGAACATGACTGCTCAAGAAGACGTTTCTTTTTAACAGTCCATCTAGATCTATCACAGAACCTTTCAAAGGATAGGACAGCCTGAAAATGAGCAAGACATTTAATCAGCAACTGAGATGACAGATAAGAACGTCTTTATGAAGGTCTTGGTTTTTACAGTAAGTCACTCAATGCCCGCACACGATGCCAAATTCCAGCCTGATTTGCGTCACCACAATTGTGGGTTTGTGACAAGCTTAGTTATCAAATATGGGGACGATAACCTCACAAAATGCAGGACAAAAATAAGACAAGAGTTGAGTACAAGAGAAGTGAAATCCGAGTGGAGGTCATGTCCAAGTCGTTGTGGAAGGACGGTGCCAGGGACTTGTTCCAACAGGTTTTGATGAAAGAATTTGTTTAGTGCCCTATTTCGTTCTCAGGCAAAGAAACCCAGCAAGGCAATTTCTCTGCTTGGACGGGATTCAAAAGCAGTAAAATCTGTCCTGCTCTGTTGAAAGCGAGGAGACCAGTGTGCCGTGCGGGACACACTCGAGCAGCGTGTGTTTGCAAGGTCTTGCGAACTCCGGGCGGCCAGCGGAGCGCGAGCAGCTGACGGGGAAATCCACTGGCAGCGAGCGCAGTGAGTCAGCGCTGAGTCACGCTGGGCGATACGTGCCGGCCCAGGCAGCCGCGCTGCAGGCTGAGGTCCGCGGCTTCCTGGAAGACCCTCCCCCGCGCCCGGAGGGCGGCGTCGACTGCGCGCAGCTCCAAGGCCCCCACAGGCACACGGTCGCCAGCACGCACGCCTCCTTGCTAGGGCCTGGTGACATCCAGGATTCACCGCCTAGGGGAAGACTCACATGTGACCAGTGTTTACTGAGCTCAGGCGGATGCTTTCATCCCATGTGTTTCCTCAGAACTGAGATTCCAGTTGTTCTTGCTTTTTTTTTTTTCGTGTTGTTAGGTTTTTAACTTATTTTCCTTTCCTTTTTCCTGGCAGAAGAGTTAACACGCTGATCTTTTTATAGTTTCCAATATTTTAAACGAAGCACAGGAAGAACGCGTTAATAGAACATGTGTTGCAAATTAGGCACCAAATCGTCACAGCGCTATGGGTCTCAAATTACTATAATGTGGCTTCTCTAGAAGCTTTGAATGTTGGATAACTGGGGAGAGGGGAGTTATTAACTGTTCTGATTTACTGTTTGTCAATCTTTGCTCTTTTCCAAATCTCTTTTATAATAACTAAATTATTCCAAAGACTGGAAACATACCATTAATAATTTGGTGTGGGATTACAAAGAATGGAGGGGACATGTCTTTGTGTGTTCTGTACCTCAGCTAACATCCTGTGGTCTTGATGTACAAATGATACTTGTTGGTCATACCAAGTGTCCGGGTAAAGATGACATCTATGCTGAAAGTCAATAGCAGGTACTGTGTCATTAAAGATAGCTGGTCAGGGAGATAGATAGTCCTGGTACAGGTGAGTAATGGCTATTATGGACACTTTTTGGCTGGTTTACAAAACAAAGGCACACTGGGTGTTTAGAAGTTGTGCCAGGTGTTGCCAGTAGTTCTGCTTCTTTGGAAAAATCGTATTCTTCTTATCCATGCGTGCGTGTGAAATGATGCAAAACATTGAAGCCTCCTTGTATTTTGACTGCTTTTCTCGAAGGGAAGGAGACTGGAGTAATTAATTGACTCACCAAGGTCACAGAGAAATATGACTATGCAACTTTTTTAAGGAGGGAAAAGCTACCAAATGAGATAAAATAAAGAAACACAAAAATATGAGAGAGATGGTGAAAGCCCAGAAAAGCAAAATGGGTAGTAGAGGCCAGTAATACAATCTCATACATTTGAGCTACTCAATACAAGAGATACAGTTAATGTGCTAGTCTTTTCTTTAAAAAAAAAATCAAAAATTTTTATATAAAATATTATATAAATTTAACTGTATGATATACATTGTTTACTGTTTAAAAAAAAAACTGTGCTTGATTCAGATTCATTACTCTTAGCTTGTCCAAGGTGCTGCCTTGATACGAAGTCTGCTGAGGGCCATTACCAAGTAGGAATGACACATCGAAATTTCCTTGCCAAGCGTACCCCATGCTGCTTAGAGGACATTTGATGGAACATTGCATGCATGCTTTAATAAGGTGACCTTGCTCAAGGACCAAGGCGGATCCGGGTTTAGAGCTGATCAGGTTTGAGGAAGTAACTGGATCCTTGAGTTTAAGGCGTTGCCAGTTTAAAATAATGGATTTTAGGGAAGTTAGAGATTGAAGATTATTGCTGGGATTAGGGTGTTCCTGCTGCTTGTTCCAGTTGAGTTCTCGTGAGATTAAAATGGGATTTGGAGAGAGCCTCGTGGAGTAGGTGAATTGTGCGGGGGATGGCAGAACGGGATTGCCCCTGGACCTGTGTGGAGGCGGTGTGAGAGCGGGAATAAAGAATTGCTGTTTGAACCTGCAAAGGTGTGTAGTGGCTCGTGATTCTGGTGCCAAGCCGAGACATTGGCCTTGGCAGAAGTCAAACTTCATTTTTAAACCCAACTTCATTTTTCAAAGTGTGAACTTGGGCTGGTTACTTGGTTTATCTAAGCCTGTTTTCTCCTCTGTAAAATGGAGATCACTGTCACCATTTTACCAATTTATAGGTAATATTAGGTGAAATAATGACTAAAAAATGTTTAGCACAAGCCAGACACAGTGATACATACCTATAATCCCAACTTCTCTGAAGGCTGAGGCAGGAGGATGGCAAATTTGAGGCCATCCTTGACAGCTTAGGCAGACCCTGTCTCAAAATAAAAAATGAAAAAGAACTAGGGATGTAGCTCAGTGGTAGACAGCCCTGGTTTTAATCCCCAGTAACACCAGACACTAAAAAAAAAAAAAAAAAAAAAAAAAAGAAGAAGCACAACACCAGGCATATCTTAAAAAATATTTCACTAAATAAAGCTTGTATCCTGCTTAATTAAGTAGTGGGGAGGATAGAGATGGAGTGGGGGTTAAGACTTAAATATATGGCTGGGCGTGGTGGCCCACACCTATAATCCCAGTGGCTTGGGAGACTGAGGCAGGAAGATTAAAAATTCAAAGCTATCCTCAGCAATTTAGTGAGGCCCTAAGCAATTTAGCGCCTGTCTCAAAATAAAAAAAGGGTGGAGATATGGCTTGGTGTTTAAGCACCCCTGAATTCAATCCCTGGTACTGCCCCCCCCCAAAAAAAACATAACTTCAACATATGAGCTTTGAATGTGTTTAAAGGAAAAATTGCAACCAATTTAGTCTAAACATTTAATTACCTTTTATTTGGAATTCTAGAATATGCAGAATACAATGAGTGGCTGGGCCAGGTGGCACAAACCTATAATCCCCGAAGTTGGGGAGGATGAGGTAGGAGGACTGTAGGTTCTTAGTCAGCCTCAGCAACTTAGGCTGTATGACACCTAGTGAGACCTTGTCTCAAAGTTAAAAAATAAAAAGGGCTGGGAGTGTGGCTCAGCGGTAAAGTGTGCTCTGTAAAGTGTGCTCCGGTTCAGTCCCTGATACCAAAACAGCAACAACAACAACAACAACAACAACAAAACCAGTGAGTGTTCCACTGGGCATGGCTGAGTAGTTGGTTCTTGTAAGATGGGAACAAGGAAACAGAATAAGAAAAAAAAAAAAAAACGCAGATTGATTAATGTCAGGTTGCTCCAGGTTATTTTTCTTGTAAGTGTAAAGCAGAGGAGACTTCCTTATTATGGTCATTCAGGTTGTTTGGGCCCTTTCCAATTCGTGGCTTTGAATCTCCTGTTTACGGGAAAAACTGGTCTGTTTGGAGTTTACCTGCTTCCTTCAAGTTTCAGTTTGATTATGTGATGTGTGACTTATTCCATTTTGATTTGGTCTGTTTTATCCTGGTATGGAAGCTCAGTCAAACAATAGCCTATCAAATTTAATTTAACAGGGAAGACACAATTTAGGCCATAGTGATATCTTTCAAAAATTATTCTCAAAAGCAACTGCTTTGAAAATAATTCTAGTTCTGTTCAGGTGGTGAACATCATCACTAAAGTAACTGCATTTTATGTGGAAAATTACTTGTGATAATGGGTTTTCATATACCACCTTTTATAAATTCATTTAATAATCTCTGTAATTTTTAGCATCATGGAATCCTCATGGCGTCATCTCTGTACTTTTGCTAAGGCATGATGTAACGTCCTTTCCTCTCAGTGTATTCAAATCCACCTCAATCTTTATGCACAAGTAAATTTAACAATCTTTTCTTGTTGTTGTTGTTGTTGTTTGGTATCAGGGATTGAACCCAAGCACACTTAACCATGGAGCCACATCCCCAGACCTTTATGTATATATTTTTTTATTTTGAGACAGGGTCTCACTAGGGTGCATACAGCCTCACTAAATTGCTGAGGTTGGCTTCAAACCTACCATTTTCCAGCCTCAGCCTCCCAAACTGCTGGCATTACAGGCATGTGCCACCATGCCAGACCAAGTCTTAAAAATCTTAATGCATGGGTAAAATCCTATAATCTTAGTGCATAGCAAAGTTCCATTTTCTCTATGAAGTCTGATCACTAACACTCAAAACCAAATGGATCTCATCTCTCCGTGACCTTGTAAAATACACTTGCTATCTATGTTGAATTCTTTTTTTGCTGAGGGAGGGAGGAGGAGTTGCTGGAAATGGAATCCAGGATCTTGTGCATATAGGCAAGTGCTCTACCACTGATTTATACCCCCAACCCCTGACCAATCTCTTTAACTCTTTAAGTTTTGTGATGTTATATGATGGTATCAGTGTTTCATGTATCTTATACATGTCTTTTTTTTTTTTTAAGAATTTTTAATATTTATTTATTTATTTTTTTTAGTTTTCAGTGGACACAACATCTTTGTTTGTATGTGGTGCTGAGGATCAAACCCGGGCCGCACACATGTCAGGCAAGCACACTACCCCTTGAGCCACATCCCCAGCCCTCTTATACATGTCTTTATAAATGTCTCTCCAACTGAATTATAAACCTTCTTGAGGCCAAAGACAGATTTTTTTTTTTTTTTTTTTGTACTGGGAATTGAACTCAGGGTACCTTAACTCTGAGCTACATTCCCAGTCCTCTTTTTATTTTTTCTTTTGAGACAGGGTCTCACTAATTTGCCCAGACTGGCCTTGAATTTGAGATCCTCCTGCCTTATCATTCCAGGTAAACATAAGACTAGATTCTAAGACAAGCTGTTTCTTTTTTAATAGGCTTCAGGTATCTATTTTATTAGCATATATTTAAAAGCCTATTTCAATGATTTTACTAGAATTGAATATAACTCAACAGTGAGTGTAGCCAGGCTCAGTGGAACGTGCTGTAATCCCAGCTATGATCCGAGGGAGGATGAGGCAAGAGGATCTCAAGCTGGAGGCCAACCTGGGCAATTTAATGAGACCCTGTCTCAAAATAAAATAGAAAGGACTAGAGATGTGGCTTGGTGGCAGAGTGTCCCTGAGTACAATCTCCAGTACTGTAAACAAAACAAAATAGTGGTGAATGCAGTCAATTTAAAAAAAAATATTTGTTTAGCTCTAGATGGACACAATGTCTTTATTTTTTTTAATGAGGTGTTAAGGATTGAACTCATTGCCTCACACATGCCAGGCAAGCTCTCTACCACTGAGCTACAGCCCCAGCCCTCAATTGTGTTTTTTGAGTCAATATATGAGTTCCTTTTCTAGTTTGAAAATGTTTTCTTCATAAATTCTAAGCAAAAGTCAACAAAAATGCAAATCTTGAGAAAGATTTCAGTAACATAAATGTGGAAACACTGGGGTGTGGAAGGTGGTAATGCTATATGATCTATGAACCAACCTTGTTATCAGTTTGTGGAGAAAAGTAGGAGAAAATAAAATGTGTTCGCTCTTAATCAGATTAGCAAGGTCTAATAACACAGTGCACATCATAACTATCTCAAAAAACAAATAGACATGGCTCCTTGTCCTAAGTTCCAGTTAATATTTGAATGTTGGGCTGGGGATGTGGCTCAAGTGGTAGTGCGCTCGCCTGGCATGCGTACAGCCCGGGTTCGATCCTCAGCACCACATACCAACAAAGATGTTGTGTCCTCTGAGAACTAAAAAATAAATATTAAAAAAAAAAATTTGAATGTTCTCAGAACCCACATTTCCCCAGGGAAAGAGAATCACTGAAGGAGCAGCCCATGGAATACACGAAAGAATAGCCATGGACTCCTTTGTTTTCTACTTTAAGGAACCAAATCAACAGAACAATTCTAGGGCCCAGTGGGATAACTTTTGATCATGCTCCATCTTTGAGTAAGCTCCAGGAACTGTCCTCGCTGGGTGCCTCGTTGATCCACTGAGGTCCAATAGGCCAGACAGGCCTTGACCCACTAAGTAATGAGGGCTTTCTCCAGAGTCCTGTGTGAGAAGGAAACATCAGAGAGAGAGGCATCTACACGCAAATGATGACAATGGTGATGATGTAATCACTTGTTTCCAACCAGGATATTCCTAGATCTACTCTGGGACTTTCCACAGCCAGACCAAAGTATAAAGCTGGCATTCATCCCAGTAGATGAGGGCTTGTTTTAAGACTCCTCAGCAATTCCATGGACGCTGAGGAAACTTGAGCAATAGCAAAAAAAAAAAAGAACCAAACTCTTTCCCATGGCTTCAAATGCCAGAGTTGCCTTTAAAGTTCAAGGTGATTACTTATAATTCTGTATGTTTATTCCACAAGTGTACATAACATATCTCAGTGTGACTGCAGAATGATTTGCTAACATTTCTAGATGGGTTCTGAAGAATGCAAGAACATTGGGTACTCTAATACCATAAGTATAAGCCAAGGAATGTTTACTCTTGTTAATAATTGTAAGAAAACAGTTATGCTTATGAAAGTACTTGCCAAATGTTGATCCACATAAAACTTTTCATTTCAACAAGACCATCAGCTAAAATAAAAGACCTTTGTGAATTAGGGCAGGCCTAATTCAGGTGACATCTGGCACACATGCATGTGTCCTTTTTCATCTAGCCAGGACTAAGCCTGCCTCTAAATTGGATTACTTCCTGGGAGATAACTTCCTTTCTGATGGAAAAGGCAGATCTTCTCAGGATACAGCAGTGAAAGACACAAAGGCCCAAATGAATTAAAGATAGCTTGAATGCAGTCTAAAAGTCTGCTGTTACAAAGCTTTTATCTACACTTTTCATGAATATAGGGAATGGTTGTGTGTTAACAATAAACAGATTCACCATATGAATAAAATCAGTGTTGGTTAATGATAGTCTCAGCATTTGCAAAGGTTTTGCCCTTGCATCTGTGCCTTTGCATAATATCCCTTTGGGGCAAATTGTCACAATATCATTCATTATTCCCTTTGTATAGATAAATTAACTCAGTCAAGAGATTAGATGGTTTAACTAAGGCCCATGAGGAACCCAGCAGACTTTATGCCTCTTCTACCAAATACAGCACAGACCATTAGGGCTTGTGATTGAGTTTTAGTATTTGGGGACACGGATTCCTACTCTGTTTGTACTTTGGGTGGAGTAGATGGTGTAACTAGGATTACCTAGACATTCTTGGAAAAAAGGTGTGGGATGCTTAAACCAGAAGTGTCTTGGGTGCTTTGTCTAGTGAATCTCTTAGATCAGAAGGAAGCCTCTTACACTGTAGATATTGCTACCACATCAGAAATACTATACTTGTCTACTCCATACGGGATCTTTTATTAATAAGCCCCCTGCATGAGTCATGGGTGGATGCCATGCTTGAGCTAGTGCTCTTCAGTGAGTGCTAGGGCAAGGTTCAAATGAAAATTTTCTGCAAGGAGGAAACCTCTATGGACTTTCAGATTGGCTGCCATGTTTCCACCTAAGAGAGGGGGTGGGGTTTGGGAATAGACTTTCCTCACTTGAAGTATAGTTTTCTATCCTGGCTCAAATGTTAACAAAGCTAGAGGCACTTAGCCCTCCCTGAGCAAATTCTCAAAAACAAACCAACGAACAGATTAAAAAAAAATATGTAAAAGGGAATCCCCTTAAATACTAACATTAAGAGCTGTTCATGAATGTCTCGTTAGCCTCTAAACATTTATAATATTGAGAGCTGGCTGTGACATGCTGTGCACACAACAGGTAATTGTAGCCTGCCCATCAAAAGCTCAGACTCACAGTCAAAATGAGCAAGCACACAATGATGATAGTAATACTAATTTATTACTATTTTATAATTATAATAATTATGATGGCTGTGATGTTGTTCATGATCATGATAAATAACATTTATTAAGGTCTTAACATGTGCCAGGTCTTACAGTAAACTGTATCTCTCATTTAATCTTTACAACTATCTTTAAGCACTATTCTTCTAGTTTACAGAAGTTGAATCTTAGATTAAGAAATTTGCCAAAAGTTATCTAGCTATTAGGTGGATGAACCAAGATTCAAGCTCAAGTCTGTATACCTCCAAGCCTTGTGATATTATGAAAAAAAAAACATACACACAAACACTTATTTAGTGTTTAAATAATGTGTATGGGTCCATGTGCATATCATAGTGGGCTTGAAAATTCCAGACCAAGACTGAGACAGGCTACTAGGTAGTTTTGTTTTTCTATCATGGACTTTAAACTAACCCCAGAACCCATCTCCATATATCCTGGGATCAGGTGGGCATCAAAGGGCCCTTGGTCTGCCACCCTTCTTTTGTCTCCCACTGGTCTCTGTTGAAGTAAAGTCCACTGGGTTCTGCTGACCTCCAACACTCCATCAGCACTCTGTTAGGGCATTCTGTATTCTCTCTCATCCTACCATAGCATGCTTTGATTTCCCTAGCTGCTCTCAGTAACCTTAGTCACTGCTCTTAAGAACTATGGATTTGCTGCTGAAGGCTCTTCTCAATTCAGCCCCTCAGCCCTTCCCTCATCTGCTGGGCTCTGCTGCTTTGTTGGACATGGCGTTTCTTTCAAAGGTGTGAGCTCCCTTCTGACTATATTCTGAGAGTGGAAGCATAACCTCCCACATTCTCTATCTCCCGTCTTCTTGAACCTGTTGGGGATCCTATTGTCCTTCTCAGGACCTAGTGGCATGTAGGTACTAAACAGCTCTCCTTTTAAATCTCTTCATCTTTGCACTGGAAAAGCTCCTTCCTTCCCCTTTTCAGTGGTGGGAACTAACCGTTTTCACACTGTGTTTTGTGATAGAATCTGTGGTGCCTGGCTCTTTCAGGCTCTTGGTCTTTGGCAGCTTCCAATCCCTTTCTTCTTCTTCTTTTTCTTTCTTTCTTTCTTTTTTTTTCATTCTCCCCTCCCCATACTGGGAATTGAGCCCAGATATGTTCTACCACTGGGACACGTCCCAGCCCTTTTTATATTTCATTTTGATGCAGGACCTCCCTAAATTGACCAGGTTGGCCTCAAACTTGTGATCATCCTGCCTCAGGCTCTTGAGTCCCTAAGATTACAGGCGTGTGCCACTTCACCCAACTGCCCTTTCTTCTCTTTAAGGGTTGTCTTTTGAGATGATCCTCTCTACCGTGGCCAAGAGCTGCTGAGTGCCTTAGTTTATTTCTTTAGTCTATATCCTTGCTTTTCTCTCCACCTCCTTGGTACTGGGAATCAAACCCAGAGGCGCTTTACTCTTGAGCTTTTTTACTCTTAAACTCAGTTCTTTTTATTGTTTATTTTGAGACAAGATCTCACTAAATTGCCAAATTGACCTTGAACTCACAATCCTCATTCTTCAGCCTCTCAAATCGCTGGGATTAAAATGCATGCCACTGGCACACATCCTCCCTCTTTTTGAGGCAGAATTTCCTTTCTCCCTCCCTCCCTCCCTCCCTCCCTCCCTCCCTCCCTCCCTCCTTTCCTTTCCTTTCCTTTCCCTCCCTCCCTCCCTCCCTCCCTCCCTCCCTCCCTCCCTCCCTTCCTTCCTTCCTTCCTTCCTCCCTCGGGGATTTAACCCAGGGGCACTTTACCAGGAACCACATCCCCAGCCTTTTGTTTATTTTGAGATAGGGTCTTAAGTTGCTGAGAGCCTCCTTAACTTGATAAGGCTGGTGAGGCAGTATTTTCTGTTAACCTACTAGTACAAGAGAAATGTAGGAAAGAAAAACTTCAGAGATTATTTCAAAATATTATTTTATATTTTTGCACAGAGATGTGTGTATTTGTGTGAACTATAATGTATTAAAGTAATTGTCTTCTATGAGGGTAGTGTCCTAACATCATAAATATGGGTCTTATAGTTACTTTTCACAAATATTCAGGATTTATTATCTGCTAATGAAGCAAAACTAATATGTGAAGGGATGCTACACTTTTATGATTCACAGCTACACTTTCTTTAGCAGAGAAGCAATTAAGATGTGTGAAAAGCACTCATTTTTGTGTGTGTGAAAAAGTAATCAGCTACCATTTCTCAAACATATCCTAACTGTCTTTTGTGCTAAGACCAATGCAAATGTGAACTATAAAATTTTAGCCGCTGGGAAATTTTATTCTAATTTCATTGCAGTTTAATTATTGAAATCTTCAGCTGACTAGAAGATGATTCTGAACTGTGCTAAGGTTCGGAAACACACATATCTGAATTTGACCTGCTTGACTTATTTGTGTTAGTGGCCATATCCTGGCTGCATGGCCAGGGTCCTGCATTTCATACTGGAAAGCTCTTTCTGCCATGAGATCACATAGAACCTGAGCATAGAGTCGAGACTCAGAGGGAGGGAAGGAAAGTCAATTCCATTTGGCACCTCATCCAGCTGCTTTCTGCACATACACTTTGACATGACAGAAAAAGGGATCATTGAAATCTCATTTCTGTTAAAACAAAATGAAATTTATAAAACACAAAACATATAGAAACCTCTACATATGTAAAATCTGTATGTGTTTAGAAAAGTCCAGAAAAACCCATATCAGTATGTTCACAGTAGGAGCTGGGGGCATTGCTCAGTGGTAGCGGACTTGCTAGCATACAGAAGGTCTTGAATTTGATTCACCTGCAACACCACAAAAAAAAAAAATTTACAATTATTACTTCTGAGAGTGAAGCTGAAAACGGTTGGTGAGATGGACTTTGCTTTCAATTTAAACAACTCTATAGTGTTCTGATTTTATTTTCCTCATTCATATAGTCCACTTGATATAGTAGGAAACATATTTTTTTTGTCTCTAGTTCCTGTTACAGAGCACATACAATTCTTAAAACTTTCTCAATGTTTCCATAGCCAAATTATGGAACCAGTATAGATGTCCATCAATGGGTGAATGAATGAAGAAAATGTGGCATATATTCAGAATCTTTTTTTGCATGTGTACCAAGGGTTGAACCCAAAAGTACTTAAACACTGGGCCACTCAGGCAACTTTGAACTTGCAATCCTCCTGCCTCACGTTCTTGAGCTGCTGGGATTAGAGGTGTGTGTCACAACACCCTGCTACACAATAGTTATATTCAGCCATAAAGAAGAATGAAATCATATAATTTGCAGAAAATGAATGGAGCTTTATATTAAGCAAAATAAGCCAAATTAATGAAGTCAAAGGTTATATGTTTTCTCTCATGTGTGGCAACTTAAGAGGAAAAAGAAAAAGAAAGGTAGGGGGAATCTCATGAAAATCGAGAGGTGGTGACTAGAATATAGGAAAGGGACCAGGGGAGGGAGGATGGGAGGGAGGAGAGGAGGGAAAGAGGAATTACTGGGGAATGATATTAGCCAATATATTATTATATTGAGTGCATGTATGAATACATAACACCAATTCCCACCATTGTATACAACTATGATGCAACAATAAAAAAAATGTAGGGAGGAGAACTTTCTGGATGCTGGGAGTGTCTTTTGCTATTCAGTAACAAGCCACTGACAAGATTTGAGTTCATGCTAATGAGCTGAGAGGGTGGGGTCCCTAGGGGCCTGCCACCCTAAAGATCAGCTGATTACAGGATTAGAGGTTAGGAACTATTGGCCCCACCTACCAACTTCCTGGAAAGTGTAGGGGCTGGAAGGAAGTTCTATAAAATCTCTCCATGAGGTTTGATGAGTTTCTGGGATGGGGAACACAGGAAAGTTCTGGAGTAGTGTTTTCCAGACAGACATGAAAGCTCTTTGCTCCACTGCCTCACCTTGTCCCTCCTGTACCTTGCCTTGTTCACCTCTTCATTTGGTTACTCATCTGCAACCTTTGAAATAAACCAGTAAATGTAGGTAAAGTGTTTCCCTGTATTCTGTGAATAATCTTAGGAAATTATTGGACCCAAAAATTATGCAGGAACCTCAAAAACAGGTTGTAGCCTGAGACAGGATTGACATTTGAAGTGAGGGGCAGTCTTGTGGGACTGAGACCTTAACCTGTGGAATCTGACCCTATTTCTAGATAGATTGTGCCATAAACGAATTGAATAGAGATTAGTGTCAAGCCCACCCCCCCACACCCCCATGGGGTATGCTGGGGAAATGTTGGGAGTGGTGCAGAACTCACAGTTTAGGTCAAAGAAGTATTCTGTGCTAAGTATGAGAATAAAGAGAAATACAGTTTGGGTGTTTTTCTTTTACATCTGTCAAGGGACAAAAACTACAACTTAATTTAATTTTAGTTGTTTTTATTTTCTCATTCTAGGATTGGACAACACTTTATTTCATAAAAATAGAATTAGTATTCAGATGGAGTGAAAAAAATTTGGATTTATAGACAGAGACTGACTAAAGAAAGCAAAAATCAAAAGAATAAAAGGTGGAATGGCCATTTTTTATTTACTTTTCTTATGAGGTGGGGACAGAATAATAGAAAAATAACCAGTTTTTTAGCATGAGGATATTTCAGGTTATTTCATTTGTATAAAAATTAATTTCAAGCTGGGTGTGGTGGTGCATACCTGTAATCCTAGGGAGGTTGAGGCAGGAAGATAACAAGTTCAAAGCCAGTCTCTGAAACTTAGTGAGGCCTAAAGCAACCTTATGAGATCTAGTCTCAAAAAACAAAAGGCTGGAGATGTGTGGCTCAATGGTGAAGTGCCCCTGGGTTCAATACCTGGTACAAAGGGGGGAAATATTTAATTTTATTATTATTATTAAATAAATCAACTGAAACTGACTTATTTGAGATATTTGACAGTTATTACCCCACTTCTGATTAATCACAAGGTCTGATAAATGGGTTCATCTCAGCTCGGTGACATAAAGATCTTCAGTGTAAGTGGCTACATTTTGATTTTTACCCTGATCTATTGGAACCCTGCACTTAATCCAAATCATTGGCCTGTAATTTTCATACAACACACCTATCATTGTAGTACTTGTTGAAAATTTTTGTTTTTAGAACATCAAATGCCAGCATCATGATGGGACAGGTCATGTTAGAAGGGTTGTTAGAGGTGTTCACTTTATTCGGATGCAGTTAGGTGTGGGAACCAATGCTGTTATGCAAAGAAGCATGGTTATGCAAAGAAGCACAGAGAGAAATATGACCTCTTCTGTAGAAGGAGGTCTGAAATCTACAGGCCTCAGCCTGACTCTTATACAATATGTTCCTCCCAAAGCTGATCTAATACACTCAGCAGCAAGTAAGTCACATATTAATTCTTTCTCTACACTGTCTCTGCCCAGCCACCCAGAAATGCAGTATATTAATGAAGTGAAGGATGTGCAGCAAGCCCAGTTCTGTGGTTGGGACATTGCCCTGGCACACCTCCTACTGACATGTGCCACTCCTGGAATGCTGGGCCACTCCACCCTCAGACTCACTTCTGGCTGAACTGGGGGCATCCTGGCTCCAGCAGAGAAGAGGCTTCAGTCCTGGTTTTCACACTTGAACTTTTGGATCAAGAATAAAAGCCAAAAAATGCAACCTATCCCAGGCAACAGCCAGGATGTTGATGCTGCCAGGCAATTCCTGGCTCACTGGACCACCACCTCCTACTTTTGGACCAAGGTTCATGATGCAGACCTTGCTGACAAATCACTCTTCCTGCCAGATTTCTTCTTTGCTTAAGTTAGCACCTGGTAATAAGTTGTGCACTTTACAAAGTATATTAATAATTTTAGACTAGTGAAATACAGAAAAAATAGATGCAATATTTATTTTTAAATGATGGCCTTGGGAACTAGAAGAGCTTTAGAGAAGGTGGGATTTTATTTTTAGTACTATATCTACTCTAACAAGCTTAAATTTTCTTGTAATATGTTGCCACCGACATGTGATTCATCATATCGTCATCTCGGTTCTAGTATGATAGTGTTCTTTCTCTACTCAGAAATGTAAAGTGCATTGGATTTAAAATGCTCTAAATAGTTCTTAATCTATTTGGAAGAGTTGACTATGGCTTAAAGTAAATAAACATGTTTACGGTACCCATTAATACAATAGATGGTAGTAAAATATGGTTTAGTAAATCTAAGAATTTTGAGAGAGTGATAGACTTCATAATAATGGAGATTATTTCAAAGCTTTGCTTCTGCTACTGGCAATTAAACATTGAATTTGCATCTCATTTCCATATAGTCTATTCATGTCACTTTATATTTAATTGGTAAATTTACCTTAAACAATATATTCCTGGCTTCATTGTATTTAAAATTTATTTTGAAAATCAGAGGCACAGAAAAGCTAGCAAGGCTTGCACATTGTAGTGGTAATCTGTAAACCCAGCTACTTAGGAGACTGAGACAGGAGAATTGCAAGTTCAAGGCCAGTCTGGGTTACTCACTGAGATCTCATCTAAAAAGAAAAAGAAAGAAAGGGAGGGAGGAAGAAAGGGAGGGCAATTAGCTAGCAGACATTTAATGAACACATGCCCAATAAAGCAATCCCAGTCATCTCCTGACACCAAACCAGCTACACATTTTATTGGAACAAACTGCATCCAAGGCTGACATGTCCAAACAATTGTATTTTATTGCTGCTATTCTTAATGCCATTTCAGAACTTTATTTTCTATTTCTTATTTAACTAGTATCAAGGAGATATCAATACTGTTCCAAAAATGCTGAACAGAGGGTAGAAAATAGAATTTTCAATACAGCGAGTGGGTTATCTGGTGAGCACCAACAGAGATTCCCATAGGTGCTCAGACTGGTGGAACATGTTTTTTTTCTTGATCATAATTATATTGACCTTTTCATACATGAGAGCATAGAGTTTAAACTGTGTATCTGAGACTATAGAAGGTTAGAAACTTTATTTTATGTTTCCTATCTAATCACTTTACCTTTCAGTTCTGAAATTTGTGATCATCACATGCATTCTTACTATGAAAATGATGAACACCCTCAAGTAAGGAGAACAATTTCCTCTATTTGTTCCAATTTTGACCTTGGGGAAGACAGAAAGTTTTTTTTATTAGGCTTTTTAATTTTTTAATTTTTTTTCATGTAATAAATTTTATTAAGTTAAGACAGTGTCCTTGAATGTTTTTCTCCATTTGAAACATCTTCTTTATTTTTTTTGGCTTCCTCAGATTTGATTTATCTCTAATATTTAAATAGCATATATATACTCAAAGTGGATAGAGAGATGTGATGGGAGGGGAGGGGCGGGGAAGGGGGAATAGGAAGGACAGCAGAATAAAATAGACATCATTATTGCTGTACATATATAGGTGACTGTATGATCAATGTGATTCTGCAACCTGTTACAATCAGAAAAATGAGAAATTATACCCCATTTGATTCAAATGTATGAATTGTCAAGATCATTGTACTGACATGTGTAACTAATAAAAAAAAAAATGCAGGAACCTAGCAGGGTGTGGCAGCACATGCTTATAATCCCAGCTGCTAGCAAGGTTGAGGCAGGAGGATCTTGAGTTCAAAGCCAGCTTTAGCAATTTAGCAAGGCCCTAAGCAATTCAGTGAGACCTTGTCTCTAAACAAGAACAACAAAAAAGTCTAAGGATGTCACTCAGCGGTTAAGTGCTCCTGGGTTCAATCACAGTACTAAAAAAAAAAAGGTAGACTTTTTAATTATTATTATTATTATGCTTAAGTGTTCAGATGAAGCAAGCTGTGCAAAACAAAACTCACATTTCTCAAGAGATCCAACATTAATTAATTCCTGACTGCATTCCATCAAAGAATATGGATACCTATGTGTACTTATATTTTAGACTCTATGGTTTTGTTTCCAGTATTTAAAACTTCACTTCTTGTGCTTTTGACGTATGAGAGTCTTCCTTTTGGAGGTCCAAACAGATTGAAAAACAAATTGTGAAATCCAACAGCACTAAGGCACATTGCATCACTCCACTCTCCGCCTCAACGCTCCCTTCCCACTTTCTGCCTCAAAAGATTTCCTAACATCCTGAGAGCATCACCAGTGAACTGACATTTTAAAAAGACTGAAATGGTTTCAAAGCTCCTGAAGCATTTGTATACGGAATGAATCTACGTAATCTCAAATACATATATATGTCTCCTTCCACCTCAAAGGTGGTGGAAAGGAACGCTGTCGTTTTGTCATTAAAACAATATTCAGATGTCATTTATTTTATTTTACTCATCATTCCCAGTATTTTGTTAAGAGGCAAACAAAGAAGAATTAGTTCTGGCAATTTAAAATTACCACAGTACAAAAAATAAAAATAAATAAATTTTAAAAAATCACAAGGCTGTGTCAGCTTTGTTGTCTTTGCAAGACCCGTGAGCGCAAGTCTGTTCTCATTGGTGAAGGCATCGCCAACCAGGGGCGGGGCCACAGCAGCTTCTGTTACAAAACCCTGAAGCTGGAGAAGTTCTGAGTGGTTAGCTCCTTTATAGTCAGTGGGGGCAATCCCAAAGACAAAGCTAAACCACGCTGAGTTTTGATATTTTTCTCAACAAACAATTGTCAGTACCTGTTACGTTAGCTGCCATCATCATCATCATCAGTTGCAGCAGCTTTGGTCATTATATTTTCAGAACAGAGATAAGTGCTCCGCACACCAAAGCAATAAATTAATATTTATTGAATGAATGAATGATTCAGTTAGTCAAGAAATAAGAACTGTTACTTAAAAAAGAATAATGTTATCTTTGTTTTACTGTGTAACATAATGGCACTTGATAACTAGCTATATTCAATTTATTTTGTTTCAGATTTTTTTTTTTTTGACATCAGGAAGCAGGGCTTTATTCTGCAATATGGAGGAAACATGGTTTGCCCACCTGCCCCAGACATAAATCGTTACCACTCAGGAACTGGCCGGCAATGCCCTTTGTAGACCCCTTGTAGGTTCTAAAGACAAACCAGTCTAAAGACAAAAATTCTTTCTTTTCTTAAACACACCCGTATCATTATTTACAGAATTCACTTTTGTACTAGTATCAAAAATTATACTAAAAAATTATCACTATACTAACTTTATTTTTCCCCTCTTATATTTCTTTGCTGTATCTCTTCACTGTCCCGCTGACTTTTGCTTCCTATTCTCTTGGTATATACTGTGTCCTTATCCTTCTTTAGGTTTTCTGCACATCTCTTGGCACCCCGGATGACTCTCTGCTCAGATTTATTCTCCAGTCTAGGCTGCATGCCAGGCTTTCTGGACCTCAGACACCTGAAGTCTGAATTTGTGGTTGCTCCTTTCTCTTCCTAATTCCTCATGGGGACTGCCACACTTCTGTCCCTCACTTCCTCCTCTGCTGTGTGAGGCTAGGAAATCTGATTCCTGAAACTTTACTTTTCTTCTCTCTTTGGCTTAGAGCCAGTGAGGTGAGATACTTAGCTTCATGTTGGTTTTCCCTCTCTTTATGGATGTCCTCTATAAGTACGTCTGTCTTACAGTATCCCTCCAGATTGGCCCCAGGACCAGTAGATACCCAAATCTATAGATGCTCAAGTGTCTGACATAATACACATAATATTTCTATAGAACCTATGCATATCCTCCTATATCTCTAAATTACTTAGAAAATCAATATAGTGTAAATGCTACAAAAGTAGCTGTTACAGTTCATTGTTTAGGGAATAATGACCAGGAAACGTGTCTGTACATGTTCAGTTCTGATGCAATTTTAAAAAAAAAAATTTCAGTCTTTGGTTGGTTGAATCTGTGGGTATAGAATCCATGATATCAGAAGAAAGACTGTGCCTGTTCAGCCAGGGTAATCTTTCTAAAAGTTCTTGTTGACAGCAAGAACTTGGAAGCACTGTGTTTTTGAAGGGATGAGAAGACTGGCATTCATCGCATCTCATTTAGTGACTGAAGTGTGTGACATGGGGCAAGCCCTTTGTCCTCAGTTTGCCTCTGTTTATCCATCTGGAAAGGAGAAAAACAATACTCACTAGTCTGGTATGGAAGGGATTGCCAAGGACTTTGTGATCTATGCAGGAAGGTGACATTTACAGTTGTTATCTCTTACAGATGTTTGATTAGTAGCTGTTTAGGTACTGAAGTACTTTTAGAAATACGGAGCAAGGGGAAAAAAGCAAAGACAGGCTTACAAACTTTAATAATATGTATATACCTCCTTAATGTGTTAACTGCTATTTGATTTTCTTTAGCCTATAGTTACAGATTAAAAAACATTCAGTTTGGAAGTTTGGACTTTTGTTTGTTGGTACTGGGGATTGAATCCAGGGTTGCTTCACCACTGAGCCACATCTTAAGTCCTTCTTATTTTTTATTTTGAGACAGGGTCTTGCTAAGTTGCTGAGGCTAGCTTTGAACTTCTGATTCTCCTGCCTCAGCCTTCTGAGTGGAGTCACTGGGATTATAGGTGTTTAAAACCACACCAGGCTCAGACCAATGTTTCTGTTTTTGGTGTGGTTTTGGGAGTTTGTTTGTTTGTTGGTTGGGTTTTTTTTTTTTTTTTTTTTGTACTGGGGATTGACTCACTAAGTTGCTAAGGCTGGCTTTGAATTTTCCATCCTCCTGCCTCAGCCTCCAGAACCACTGAGATTATAAACAGGCATGTGCTACCATGTCCGCCTCAGTCTGATGTTTCTTAACCAGGGTGAGCCACACTCTTCTTGGGGAAATTTACATCTACACCTGCCCTGATCTCATTATATTTTCCCTGGTAAGAGGATTGGGACCAACCTCTTTTCTTTTTCATAAAATAGGATATTGAGGCCAGTTGGCAAGCATAACATTAGGACTAAAGTCTTTACTTCCTGATTTCTAATGGTTTTTTGTTCTCCTATGATGGGAGATCTCTCATTTATTAATTTCTTTTCTTTTCAGTTTTGGGTAGTGGGTATTGAACTCAGAGGTGCTCTACCACTGGGCTACATTCCCAACCCTTTTAATCTTTTATTTTGAGATAGGATCTCACTAACTTGCCTAGAGCCTTGCTAAATTGCTGAGGCTGGCCTTGTATTTGCAATCCTACTGTCTCAGCCACCTGAGTTTCCGGGATTACAGGGATGCACCACCGAACCTGGCTAGTTTGTTAATTTCTATTTATATATATTCATGTAATTTCTATTTACATTATTGCAACAGCCCCTGGAAGTTTATCAGTGCTGTTTTACAGTTTATAACATTTCCCCTTTCTATTTCTTATCTATAAATCTTTCTGAGAGTCATCTTGTTGTAAATAAATTCAATCTCTTATAAGTTTTCAACACACATTCAACCTGTATTAAAGCAATTATCAATCTGTATGGTCCCGTATTAAAGAAAGTCTGTCTTCCTTTCCCTACTTCTAATTTTGAACTCCAGGAGATAAATGTCAGTATGCTCATTGTCTTTGAAACAATAAGAGCAAATAAAAGCTTATATCCAGGCAATGCCTTAGACCCATGGTCCGTTCTCTCTCTCTCTCTCTTTTTTTTTTTTGGTGGTGGGAGGGGCAGTACCAGTGATTGAACTCAGGGGAGCTTAACCCCTGAATCATATCCCCAGCTCTTTTTTTAAATTTTGAGACAGTGTCTTGCTAAGTTACTTAGGGCCTCACTTAGTGCTGAGGCTGGCCTTGAATTTGGGATCCTCCTGCCTCGGACTCCAGATATGCTGGGATTACAGGCATGTCCCACCGCACCCAGAAGACTGATGGTTCTTAAAATTTAGCAAGTATGAGAATCACCCAGAGGGCTTTTTAAGGTGTGCATCTCTGGGGTAAAGCAAGAATTTGCATTTTTAAGGTTCTAAGCGATTTCATTTTGAGAACTGTTCTCTTGCACAGTTTTTATTTTAATATATTTTCCTACTGCAGTAAATTAAAAAAAAAATATATATATATATATATTTATTTATTGTATATATATTTATATAATATATATACAAATATATAGTATATATATTATATATATTTAGTTGTAAATAGACACGATACCTTTATTTTATTCATTAACTTTAAAAAAATATTTTTAGTTGTGGATGGACACAACACTTTTATTTTTATATGGTGCTATATGGTGCTAAGGATCGAACCCAGTACTTACATGTATTAAGCAAGCACTCTTCCAATGAGCTACAACCCCAGCCCCAGTAAATAGGTTTTGTTATTCCATTTTCAAACAAGTTACAGGTAGTGCATGGGAGAGGCAAAACCAAATTTTCCATCCTTTATATCTAGTGCTGTAGTATTTCCCTTAGCACCTTCCCCTTATCTTGGAGTTCCTTTATGTATATCATAAACTCTCAAGAAAAGTGTACAGGGCTGGGCACGGTGGCACATGCTTGTAATCCCAGAGGCTCAGGAGGTAGAGGCAGAAAGATCACAAGTTTAAAGCCAGTCTCAGCAACTTAGCAAGGCCCTAAGCAATTTAGCAAGACCCTGTCTTAAAAATAAAATATAAAAAAGGACTGGACTGGGGATGTGGCTCAGTAGCTAATTACTTCTGGGTTCAGTTCCTAATACCAAAGGGAAAAAAAATGCATACAGGAGATAAATTAATTTTTAAACTAGAGATGTGGCATGTTTCAGTTGTGATCTTGGAGAAATTATTTACCTTTTACCCAACCTCATGCCTCAATTTTCTCATCTGAAAATTGAGAATTAGTGATATTTACCTATAGTACACAATGTAGTTGGCCCCCCAGATTCTATCTATTCCTCTTCCAGTGTGTAGCAGGCAATATGGTTCAGGGAATTGTGTCAACCCCAGGAATAAGTTCTAATTCATCCAAATCACTCAAAATAATCATAATCCTCTGGATTCTAGAAGATGAACCTTAATTCTGTAGTAGCATTCCTTCCCACCCCCTACATGCTACTGTTTCAGACTTGAACTTCAAGTTAGGCTATTATTTTTTCCTTTATTGTAGAGGCACTTTTTCTCCTTTGCCAGGTAAATAAAAGGAAGCAGACTTCCTGCTAATGGTGGTCTTACAGAGAGGAATTAGTGTTAGGGGAATCCTACACTGGATGTCAAGACAGGCAGATCCTGGGGACCTGTGACAATGTGAAGACACTGATGCTGCCATCTTCTCCAGACTCCCAGTTGAGTATGCTGACAAATGCCTGATTATTTATGTTAGCTAGAGTTGTTTGCTTCCCCTCCCACCCCCGCCCCACTGTAACTTATAGTCAAATACCCATACACTAACACAAAGGATTAGGGTAACAATTAAATGAGGTAATGCATAAAAAGGATGCCAAGAATGTAATAAGGACTTACCGAATGTGAGCTAACATAACTATCAGGGAAGTAAAAAACTGCACTATTAGTGATTAGATCCTGGTCTCCCTTCAAATTATTTCCCCTTCTCTATCAAACTCAAAAGTGACCTTAAATGCCATTGTTAGCTCCTGATTGACAGCTCCCTTGGAAGTTCTTTCATGAGTAGGATTAGAGAAACCAAAACAGCTAGGTGAGTACTTCTGTCAATGAGGGAGAATTTGGCTATAACAGAACAAGCTTATTCTGAGATTTATGGAATCATAGAACAACAGACTGAGTTAACTTTTAGAAAACATATTTGCAAAATATGCAGCAGGTATGAATACTGGTGAACAGCTGAAGCAATGGAGGTCTGATTAAATGAAGTGCCCCAAGCCTCAGAGCAGAGCTGAGTCTCATCCAAACCTAGTGCTCATGTTACTTCCAGTGGACGTCTGTACTTTTGGCTGTTAATCAAGCCACCTTTCCTCCAGGGCACTGCTCCTCCACTACCTTAAACATGTGATTCCTCTGGGGCTGCCAAAAAATTTGAGTTCCTTTATTTTTCCCACTAGGATAACACAAAATTATTGTTTCTTCAATAACTGTATTTAAAGTCATTCCTTCACCACAAACATATGAAAACTAAAGGTGTAACAGGAAGGAAAAAAAAAATAAAGAGTAACTAGGGGATGCTGATCATCTGCAGTTGGTACATAGTTCCATTAGGATATAGGGACTGGAGTACCCCCCAGCACATAAGACAAAAATTTCATGAGCATTGGCTAGAGATCAAAGGAAGAACTCTACTTGAAATTTTTAAAAATATGGCTCTGACAGGAAGTACTTAGGAGACTCTTGCAAGTCACCAGAATATGCCCTGGACTCTGGAGTGTGCATGTGTGTGTGCGTGTGTGTCTTGGTGGAGGTGTTGTGTCATTGCCTCATTCTTGGCATTCAGTCAGTACTCAAGAAAACCAGATTGAAAATTTGGAATCTGTGTTTCAGTGGATTGAAACTGGCCTCCAGTCACTAAGGAAAAATCAAAACAAAACACACAAGAATTTAGAGAGGACATTTTTCCTGCCAAAAAATAATTTTTCCTTGATGTTATTTCTTATTTGGGCCAATATTCCAATGGAAAAAATAGATAGATTGGTCAAGAGTTCAATATAATTTTCTGTGACATTTGACCTAAAGTAACACTGTAAACAATTAATGACAGAAAACAATAAAACAATATTTCGTTCTGCAGATATATATATATATACGTGACTTTTCGTCTCTGACTGGATATTTTAAAGAAAAAAAGTAGAAAAATAGAACTATCAGTAGGCTATGTTACCTGAAATGTTAAATCTCAAATTTGTTTATTTATTCAATAAATATTTATCAAGCATCTATTATGGGCCAGGTACTGTATGCCAGGTATAGAGCTTGGGATACATTATTGAACACAATGAAAACAGTAACAAAATTGTACGTGAAGATGAGGCTTAAATACTTTTAGGCTTCTAAGACTCTTATAAACAAGTTTATTTGCTTGCTGTTATTGTTATCATAACTCTTGGCTCTTATAATGCCTTGACTTTGAAAATCTAAGTTTTATCTAAATTTCCTGTCCTTTTTGGGCCAAACTGGGGAAGCTTAGAGGGGGTTACACTGATCTTTATGAGGACAGAGGGACTGACTGTTGCTATAATTTGGAGGGCATAAGGGAGAAAAGTGTCCTTCAAGTGAGGAAGAATCTGTGTGAAGGGAGATATTAGAGTTTCTATAGGAAGTGATATTCTGAAGAAAGGTGGTCCAGATTTAAGCCAGATCTCACTTATATTTTTGGTGTGAGGTAGAATATAAATGCCTCCTCGGTACTTAGAAAAAACTTCAATAAAAACTCCAACACTCATTATGCTTTCGGTGGGATTTTTTTCCATCTATTCCTACTTCTCATCATCCTTTTTTTGTTTTCCTTTTCTTTTCTCTCTTCTTTGTTATATCAAATTGTGTAGAGAATAGTTTAATAAGTCTTCCTAGTCATATCTGGATTACATAAGGTTTTTAAACATTCAGTATAATATGATTTTATGTTTGGGAAAAATACTGCCCTTACAAATTTAATTTTTTTTTCTTGGTACTGGGGGTTGAACCCAGGAGCGCTTTACCACTCAGCTATATCCCCAATCCTTTTTATTTTTTATTCAGAAAAAGGGCCTTGCTAAGTTACAGAGGTTGACCTCAAACTTGTGGTCCTCCTGCCTCAGACTCCCAAAATGCTGGAATTACAGGCTTGCTCCACCAACCTGGCCACAAATTTGATTTAAGTACTTTGTAAGTATATTGATAGCAACCTAGATACTATTGTCTTGACAGGGGATGTCAACTTGAGGCTGGCTTAAGATATTTATGATTTTCAAAAGAAAGGCATGGGCGTACAAAGCCCAAGACACAAGCAGCCATAGAATCCAGTCCTTAGACATAAGATGGTTGGTCGGACTTTGCTGAAACTTCTGGCCTCAGGTGCAGCCTGAGTATGGGAGTAGGTATGGAAGCAGTTATGGCTTCTGCTCATGCAAAGCTGGCTGTGTGCCAAGCACCACTGTAACCCTTGAATTGCCACAGCTTCTCCCTGAGGTAGGCCCATTACTTGCTTAGTTGCTCAGTTTTGCAGCTGTTCTTTGACACATCTTTGGACATGGATCATTAGAGAAATAATAGATGCTGTATCATTGGGAACTCTGATCCATTCTGAGAGCAAAGAGCTCATTTTACTCTCAGAAAGGATTCTCAGGCCTTGCCTTGACCTAGCCTCAAGTGGCCCTCCTACTTGGTTCCTGAACTTTACTGACTAAGAGTCCACATGTGTCCAGAGGTGCTGTAGAATCTCCAGACCCATGTAGGAATAAAAGCCTTCAGTCTATTTGGAAATTTCATTATAGAAGAAAACAACTAGCTGGGTACTTTCATCTTCACCGGAAAATACAACAAAGGATGATAATGAGGTAAACTCTTTCCCTCCCTCCCTCCCTCCTCTTTTTTGCATCTATTTTATAAGCAAGTGCTTAGGGGCTTTTTTTTTTTTTTTTTTTTTTGTGTGTGTGTGTGTGTGTGTGTGTGTGTGTGTGTGTGTGTGTATGCAAGGTTGAGTGCTGGATGCTGAGTAGAAAAAATGGGATCCCTCTCTAGTGAGTAGGGCATTATCTAACTCCCATATCATGTCCTGAGCTGTATGGACATTCCTCACTGTGTCCCCGGCCCCTAATTAGAAGAACAGACAGCAGTGAGTACATGCTTAAAAAATATTGAATGAACTAATGCAAAGTCTAGTGTTGCTTCACTAATTCAAGCATGCTCTTGAAGCCCTGTCTGGCTAAGGCCACCCCTACAGACTGCCCAAGTTTCCGACAGGAAAAACAGAACCAGCGTACATTCAGATCTTGCAAGTGGTCATCTGGATACATACCTTGTGAAAAAGTAAGGATATTCAGGTTGAGTAACGATACTCTGGGTTCCCAAACAACACATGTTCATTTCCACATTGCTAAAGCCTCCTTGCTAGGACATGAAACCCTTGCAATTTAATATGTACTGTTCTCAAGGAGCTGAGGCCAAACCACCCCAAGCTGTGAGCGCCTTGGCTGTGCACAGCAGTCAGGGTCAGGGCAGGGCAGGACTTGGCCTGATGCCCCTAGAATAAACCAAACAGCGACAGGAAGTGGTTTCTGTGATTCAGGAGGTGGCACGCTTCCTTTTGAGTCAGAACTGAATCACAGCCGTGAGAGGCGAAAAAGACCCATTTCTTTATCCCATACTTTTTCCCTATTCCCAGTAGTAAATTTATCATAGTCTGTCATATGATATATCCTGTTTAGTTTACATGTTTAACAATCAACCCTCCCTCCAAAAAGAAAAGAAAAAAAAATAACCTAGTAAATCATTAGGAAATGAGAAGGAAGAGGGAGGAAAACACACAGATTGAAATGAACCCAAGCATCACTGTTTCGTCATAGGGCCACACTCTCAGAGTGTGAGAGAAAAGCAGTGGTCTGGGTTCACTGTGGTCATGGAGACCCCTGTTCTCTCAACTCAAATATGACCCATTTCCAGTGGAAGCAATTAGCTCACACTTACATAAACCATGTTACTTTAAATGGCCCTGCCCTCCTCTTCACTCGCTGACCCTGGCTCACTCCCCGCCTGTCTGCTGGACCGCTGTCCGCAGTGCCGTCCCAAGCATGGCCCTGGTTCAGCTGCGGGTGAAAGGATCCTGTTCTGAATGTACTGAATGCTGCTGGCAATGCTGTAAATTGTTTTGAGGCTTAAGGAAAAACCCCTTAGATATCAACAAGTCATAAAAGCAGGCATATTGTCTGCATATCTTTTCCCCAGTGTATGTTTTAGTCTTTAATATTAAAAGTTCTGGTGGGGCTGGGGATGTGGCTCGAGCGGAAGCGCGCTCGTCTGGCATGCGTGTGGCCCGGGTTCGATCCTCAGAACCACATACCAACAAAGATGTTGTGTCCGCCGAAAACTAAAAAATAAATATTAAAAATTCTCTCTCCCCTCTCTCACTCTCTCTTTAAAAAAAAATAAAATAAAAGTTCTGGTAACATAAATATACTTCATTATATTTTTATCTGATGAACTAGTTTGTTGCTTCCTTCCACCCTAATCTGTTTAGATTGGTAGCATGTTTCAGAACAAAACTTCAGAGACTCAGCCTATGGGTTTTATACTTACTCTTAGGAAACTGATGATCAGGCTGGAACCACAAGTCTTATTGCCACATTAATATTCCATGGTTCCTTCTGTGAACTAGTCTACCAGTTTAAAGAACTGTTAGAATTCAAAGTCACATAGACCTGTGTTCAGGGTAATCGAGAATTTTTGGAGTTGGTGACCTTGGGAAAGTCTCTTAAACTCTCTGAGCCACAAAAATCCTCATTCTATAAAATGGGTTTCTAACATAAGGATAGTATTACTACGAGAATTCAAAGCTTTTACATAGTGCCTAGGACATCTTTTAGTTTATATTTGGTGTTTGAGATAAACTAGTGTTCTTCTTCTTTATTTACAATACCTTTTCTTGGGAGATAACAACAGCATTTGGACTCAGTTGCATGGGCATGCTGAGTCTTGCCCTTCTTCCAGTCGTCAGTCATGTCCAGCCCCTTTAGCAATTGCATCAACAGCACCTGTAGCACATGTGATACCAAATGGCAATTCAGGTTCCTTAACAGTGGTGCGGAGGGCCAGCCAGGAAGCAGGCTATAAAACCAAAGCCAGCTCTCTGGGAAGGGCAGTTGTGGCTTATGGATGGCTGCCAAATGTGAAAGGAGTCCTCATCTGACACATTGAAGGGAGCACTAGTGCTGCTTAGAGGACAGACCAGCAGTGAGCATGTGCCCAGGTCAAGTGGGGCAAGGGCTGGCCGACAGGTGGGAATGCGAACACCGCCGTCAGACATGAAAAGCACTTTTAAAACATCCATCCCTCCATCCCCCATCTTTCCAGTGCCTCTCATGTCCCCTGACGCCTGGCAGAGCCTGGTAGGTTTTAGCAAGAAGTCATTGTCCCTCCCCTCTTGCCACAACACCACCTACTTTGAGGTCCAGGGCGACACTATGTACTCACTTTGGAACCTCCACCGTACCCTGTGGTAGCCTGACTTTTGACTGACTGCTCTGCCCGAGTGTGAGCCCCTAAAGACATCCTTTTACCAGCCCTCACCCGAAGCACAGTGAGCAGCCCACAGCAGGTGCTCAAACCATGTTTGTTAATGCGGAATAAATACAGAAAAGTCGGTCAGAGAGGACATGGTTGCCATGAGAAAACTTGAAAGAGGAATTAGTGGCCTCTGGCGCCAAGGTCCCATGAGTGCTGGTTGGTTTTGAGGATAGGAGATTGAATTCAGAACCCATAGTGAGACAATACGGGGGGAAAGAGGATGAAAATGGTTTTGAAATTGCACTTGGCTTGGGAAATCCAAGCTGGACGCAGGATTTCTGGAAGTCTGGGCATTGTCTGAGTGGAGCGTTCATTGTGTGTCTCCTGGAAGCTTCTGTTTAAATAGCTACCAAGGCTAGATGACTCAGCAGTGGGAGGATGGGGCATTCTGGCTGCCTCCCTGGTTAAGTGACAAATCACATTGCCCAGGGTGTCTGTGGAGGTCTCTGATATGACACAAGTTCATTTCTTTCCTGCCCATTAGCCAGGATGCCAAATCACCCATCTCTAATCTGGTGACTGACAGAATTTGCTTGACAGCCATGACCTCATGTGTCAAGAGTAGAGATTTATCTTAAAAATGGACTTTTATCAATAAGTTCTGTTTCTGAAACTTTGAGGTTTATTTTAAATTTCCAGGACTCTTGACGATCTTTAGGTTAAAGTCAAAATTTAATACGTTGGCAATCAGGGTCCTGCAAGGAATCTATACCTATCTTCCAACACATAGACTTTTAACTTGTTTTGTTTTCTCCTTCATACTGGTTGGCTACATTTTGTTTCTTTGTTTTTGTCCCTGGCAGATAAAATAGTATCAGGATAAAACTTTAAGAAAGAAGCCTGGGAGGAAATCCTATCTAGTAGCTGTTTCCTGAAAATTGCAGAAGTTACTAATATTAAAATTTAGTAGCACGACATTTTCATATTGGTCATTAAAGAACAGTAGTCTCTGGATTTTTTTTTTGTTTGAAAAATTTTTCTCAACTTTTCAGTAAGGGTCCAAAGATCAATTGAAAACAATACCTATAGGAACAAGTAACTCAAATTTGTGAGTTGGACTAGGTGTCAGTGCTATGTATGAAATAAACTAAAGTTTCAAACCTATTTTTAAGCACCATAAATGCTTCAACATTTCTGCAGAGTTGGCCATATTATATAACTTTCATATTATATTTTTGCAACCCCTGGCTCGTTTTTGGAAAGTAACCCATGCTGTCTGCCCACAATCACAGTCTTCATCTCTAATACCATGCTTCCTATTCAGAACAGTTTTCCTGATGAGAACTTCCTCAGTGCATCAGTGTGGTCTCTGGCAAGCAAGGGCTTTGGGTCACACATTTGTGTTTCCACAGAACTTTGTGCAGCTGGCTTAATACCTTTTATTTGATTTGACTTTGAAAGAAGAGCTCTTTGCTTGCCTCTGACCCCTACAGATTCCACTCAAGGATAATGGTGAATTGTGGCTTTTTATTTACCCCGCCCCTGGGGTTTTTCATTGTTAATCTAATCATTACTTGGAATATTAATTTCCTGTAGCAGACAGTGGCCATTCTACAAATCCTTTATGGAGCCCAGAAGGAACAGTTGCCACTTGAGATAAATATTTGGGTAACAGAAAAAAAGAGAGTGATCATTCAGATTGCAAATTTGCCTGCAGACTTTACTTTTTCTGCTTTAATATATGTTGTAATTTGTGAGTCCTTAGGAAATTCACTTTAGATTGCTTATAAAAATGAGTGTGTGTGTGTGTGTGTGTGTGTGTGAATGATACTGCATATTTTACCTATTTAACTCAGGGCACTCTATACTGAGCTATATCCCCATCCCTTTAAAATTTTTTGTTTGTTTGTTTTGAGATGGGGGTCCTTCTACAATGCCCTGGCTGGCCTCAAACTTGTGGTCTTCTTGCCTCAACCTCCCAAGTCATTGGGTTTACAGGCATGCACCACAACTTTTACTCGGCTGCTTACAATTTTTAACACTATTTAAACACAAAACAAAATGAAATAGCATCTTTTTCCATTAACTGTCTGTAGACATTTAAAAATACATAGGTAAGCACACAGAAGAAACTGAAACATCTACATTCTCAAAATCCAGATGAAACTATGGTTCTACAGTATACACTTCCCAAAATTTCCCCAGATATAAGAAATTATACTAAACATGCTGCTTTGTTACTTTTTAAATTTAATAATACTTGATAAACTTCTTTCTACAGCAATTTAGTTGCTATAATGGATTATTATTTTATGGCTTCTTCCTGATATATTTAACCAAAACTTATTTTCCCTACAAAGATACTTTTTGTAATTTTTTTCCTTAATTTTCTAAAAGTAGAGTTATTTAATTGAAGGTTATGCTCTTTCTGAAGTGCTTTTTTTAAAAAAAATTTTAGTTGTGGATGGACACAATACTTTTACTTTATTTATTTATGTGATGCTGAGGATCAAACTCAGTGTCCCATGCATACAAGGCAAGCAGTCTACCACTGAGCTACAACCCCAGCCCTCTGGAGACAATAAAAATTGTCAATATATGGTATAATTTCTCATTAGAACATTTATTTAAATTTATATTCCTTTGAAACATGTAGATATTTTTTTGAGAGAGAGAATTTTTAAGATTTATTTTTTAGTTTTCGGCAGATACAACATCTTTGTTTTGTATGTGGTGCTGAGGATCGAACCCGGGCCACACGCATGCCAGGCGAGCGCACTACCACTTGAGCCACTTCCCCAGCCCATATGTAGATATTTTAGAATCACCATGATAATCTCTTTCTGCTGCAAAAAAAAAGAAAAAATACCTTTAAAATAGAATGTGTGTTAATAATATGTGTTAACAAATATTTATTAAGCACCTAAGTTCTAGGCACTGTTCTAGGTACTGGAAAAGTTAGCAAGGTACATAAAGACCCTGCCTCAGAGAATTTAAGTCTTATGCAGTTCTGTAACAAACACATAATATAATTTCAGGCTGTCACATATTCAGGGAAGAAGAGTAAATTGGTAGCTGTATGCTGCACTTGTGCAAAAGTGGGATAGGATTTCCGAGTGGTGCGCACACTGTGATCCCAACAATTCTGGAGGCTGAGGCAGGAAGAACACAAGTTTGTGGCCAGCCTCAGCAACTTAGTGAGATCCTGTCTCAAAACAAAAATTGAAAAAGACTGGGGATGTAGCTCAATGAGAGTGTGTCTCTGGGTTGCATTCTGAGTACCACAAAAACCAAAACAAACAAACAAAAAAGACAGTGGGGCCTTGGGAAGATATCATTGTTTTAGGTAGATGGTCAGATAAGCCCAGTATAACAAAGCAATATTGGGAGAGAAAGAAACTGTTTCTAAAAGGAATAACTGTTTATTTCAAGAAATTTTGAGTCTAAAGAAGTCTAGGAGAAAAAGTTCCCCATAATCTTAGCACTTTGGTTCCTTTTATTCTTTGTCTTTTTATTTTTTCGGTTTTTGCTTTGTTTGACTCATCCAGAGATGATCAGGATCCCAAACTTTCTATGCTCACTCATTTAGCATATTCTGAATGATTCCTAGGGCTGGTGGATCCAGTGAGGAGACTTACTGCTCACAAGTCAGTGTTTTATTCTGTGGGTGAGTAGTTACCCAAAGTTGTGAAATTGCAATGTCCCTCAGTAATTTGGTTTAAAATATTCCCTTTCCCTCCTCCTGAAAAGGTTGCGTGGCATACACACATTTGCTTTTTTAATTAAAGTGGGTTAAAATTCATTCCCTTGGGTGGAAATATTTGCAAAATTTCAGATCATTGGAGAAACCTCAGAAGACCACAGGGCTGGCACTGGGAATTACAGTGTTTAGATGAACACTACCAAATAGGAAAAAACTTACTAGAGCAATCTTGCAAATTCTTTGGAGGATATCCTGCTGTGTCTGGGGAAAAAAAATAAAAACCCAAGCCATGGTGAATTCCCTCTCTGTCAGGCCTCTTAATAGCATCTTTCTGGTCTGCAGATTTGCAAAATAAGTATTTTTTTGACACTTTTTTCCCCTTGACATCCCATATTCACTGCATCCTCAACTCTTGTTTGCTCTACCCTCAAATTAAATCCCAACTCCAAATGTCTTTCATCATATTCATTGTTACCTCCCAGGTGTACAACACAATCCCTTCTCACCTGGATTCCTACAACAGATTCTAACAGGCCTGCTTTTCTTACCTGCCTCCTGCTTAGTCACCTTTCCACTATTGTGAAAAAATACCTGAGAGAATCAAGTTAAAAAGGGAAAAGGTTTATTTTGACTTACAGTTACACAGTTTCCGGTCTGTGATCAGTTGGCCCTGTTGCTTTGGGCATGTGGCAAAGCAGCATATCATGGTGAGAAATGCATGGTGGAGCAGCTTATCTCATTGTGGTCAGAAAACAAAGAGAGAGGGGAAGGGACTAGGGTCCCACTATCACCTTCAAGTGTACAATCCCAGTGTTCCAACTTCCTTCCACCAGGCTCCACCCTGATGAAGTTTCAGCACCTTCCAATAGAAGAGGTTGAGGGTCAAGCCTTCATCATATAGGCCTTCAGGGGACACTTATCCAAACCAACACTTCCTTGCCCCACACCCACCCACTCCACCCCCACAAAACACAAGAGCATGCATCTATTAGGGCCAGAGCAAGAACAAGATGCATATACAAATTGGATCATTTGAAGAGAGTTTAACAAAGGGAATATTTACAAAGGTAAGGAGTTGTTGGGGGAAATAAAAAATGAGTGGTGTCATATCTCAGTTACTGGTTACTGGAGGGCAAAAAGCCAGACCACAGATCCATCTCCTGGGTGCCTACTTCACAGATCAACGCCTTACCCTGTCACTCCAGGCACAGAGCAGAGTGAACAAGGTAAAGAGTGGATCTGCAGGGCAGACAGAGGCAATGGTAGCAGAGCTCTTTCTTCCCTTCTGTACATCCTCTGCCCTGTGCCTATCTCAGTGGCTAGAGGGATATTTCTTTCCCCACCCTCGGTTTTCCTAAGGGAAGATCATTGTAAACATACCCCTGGCTGCTATCTCTAGACTCTCTGCTCCTAGGCATGTTTTCTCACCCTCCTGAGAGGGAGCCAGTCTGTAGAAGGCAGGCCCCTCTTCTGTGCTGGGCTACTGTGGCCTCCGTGCAGCTGTGCACTCACCCGTGTCGCCTCCTGCCTGATGTTGGGAGTTCATACGAGCAAGTCCACTTGGCCGATGAACCTGACAACTGAACCTCCACAGGTAGTAGAGCTGGTTTCTTGGTGGTCTTTTTACTCAACTTTTCACTGCCCTGACTAAAAGACCTGAGCAGAACAGTTTTAGGGGGGAAAGTTCATTTGAGGCTCATTTCCTAGGCCGCAGTCCAGACAGTTGGCTCCATTCCTCAAGGCTTGAGGTGAGTCTGAACATCATGGTGGAAGAGTGTGGCAGAAAGGGAGGTGGCTCAGGCGATGATCAGGAAGCAGAATGAGTGACTCCACTCATCAGTTAATCCCATCAGGGGATTAATTCATTGATTGGGTTAAGACTCTCATAACCCAATCATTTCTCCTCTGAACCTTTTTGCATTGTCTCACACATGAGCTTTTGGGGAATATGGTATATTCAAACTATAATACTTGGCTTCTGCCTTTATTTACTTTAGAACAGAACCTCTTTCAATCACTCATCCAAGAGCCTACTATGGGGCAAATGCTGTTCTGCTGCTTGGGATACATTAGAGAGAAAAAGAAAACTAGACCAGAATTTCTTGCTTTATTTCACCAATTTTTTTAAAACCTGGGTGTGGAGATGGGCACAACTTAATGGGGCTTTTCTTTTACTTAAATCAGAGTATCATTTGATCAAGACAGGAAGTTCTTATCACACCTCAGAGGACTTCCTGGCATGACCTTGCTCCTCCTTTCTCATCTCTATCATATGCCCCCTTTCAGTCCTGTTGGCCTGTGCTTTGAGCACACCAAGCATCCTTCACACATGCAGTTCCCTCTGCTTGGAGCCTTCTCTGCATAGCCACATGATCTCGTGCCCCATCACCTTCCCAGCAAGGTTGGGAAACCATCCACCTATATAAAAGGAACCCCCTACACCATCTCTGGTCTTTCTTCATTTTCTGTATTCATCATTTCCTTTACTCATTTGACTTATCTTCATATCACTTATCACTACTCTGTGTGTGTGTGTGTGTGTGTGTGTCTGTCTGTCTGTCTGTCTGTCTGTCTGTCATTTCTCTGCCCAATACAGGGAACATGTTTTGTGTTTTTGCCATGCAGACAGTAATCATGAGAGGACACATGCTTGATATCATGTTTACTGTCTGCCAGGCACTGTTCTGAGTGTTTTTCGGTAATTAACTCATTAATAGTATATCTTATCATTTCATAGTAACCTTCACAGGTAGGAACTGTTACCATCCGTACTTTACAGATAAAGACGCTGAGGCACAGAGAGATTACATAATATGTCCAAGGTCACAGAGTTAGTTAATGATGGAACACAATTTAAACACAAACAGAATTATACCCTTGATGATAATTATAAACCATAATAAGAAAACTTTGTTTATTTCACGTTCTACCCCCCAGGGCATAAAACAGTGTCTGGCACTCAATATAAGTGAAATAATTAATAAATGAAAGAATATTATGTGCTTCTTAGAGTTGTTTTGAAGATAAAAATATTAATACATGCAAAGGGTTTACATCAGAATCTGGCACATAGTCAGAACTCAGTAAAGATTAAAAAAGAATGGTGGAAGGCTATACAAAGTTATAGTTAACCTTGGGCTGTATCAAGAGATTAAACCCAGAAGCACTTAACCACAGAGCCACACCCCCAGACCTTTTTACATTTTACTTTGAGACAGAGTCTCACTGTGTTGCTTAGGGCCTCCCTAAATTGCTGAGGCTGGCTTTAAATTTGCAATTCTCCTCCCTCAGCCTCCCAAGCCTCTGGGATTACAGGGGTGTGCCACTGTGCTCAGAACCCTGTCTCTCTTCTGAACAGCAACTGGATTCTGTAATGAGTTCTCAACTTAGAATTGTTCTCAAACTATGCTCAAAGATACCAATGTTGGACTTTGAGGTGTACTAATGTCTTCAGGGTTGAGATCAAATAATAGAACTTGCTTACTTTCAGAAATAAATATCAAACAAGTGGATAGAATTTTTAAAAAAATCTGTTTGCTTTTTCTCTCACCGCCCCCCCAATTTTTCTTTAAACATCGACTATTGCATCTCATCTTCTGGGTACAAAACTGAATGGACAAGTAGCAAATACTAACAGGAAAAGACGGAAACAGCCCCAGCTGGAAACCAGGAAGCAGACATGCTTTATTTATAAATATCAGATCAAGGAGGTGTGATTTACAGCACCAACATTGACTGTTCTTGAAAAATAAATAAAATCAATACGTAAATATTGTTATATCTATCTATCTAGGTATCTACATCTAGTTATGGACATGTTGGTAATACCTTTTGTACTAAACCAGGGTTTTTTGGAATGAAATAAATAAAATCTATATTTTATCCTATGACAATGAGCACCTTGAATTCCAGGATGTTCTACTTCCTGAACAAGTTAGAAAACGGTTGAACTAGAAGACCAAAAACAAAGAAAAAGTAAAACCCTTCTGTTGGAGATTTTCCCGTGGCTCCCCCATCACTTAAATGAGGAAACCCACAAGGACTTTAGCAGAGCTGTGTTTGCAGTGCAACTGTTGGCCTGAGTTCCTTCTCTGCCCCAGTGGAACTCATTCAAGAACTGGGAGTGCCAAGAACCGTAGTTGTACAAGACACCATAAAGATAACTTGTAGTTCATTATTTGTTTTGTTTTGTTTTCTAAAATCATCAACAAATTCACGATTCCTTTGTTTCTAATTGGAAAAGCCTAAAAGAGAAGAGCCAACTTAAAAAGAAAAAGTTGTTATCCAGAAGCTTAGAATATTATCTAACTTAATTATTTTTGCAAAATAATAGTCTCATGTAGGTTCTGAATGGCAAGAAAAATTTGTCGTTTAAAAGTAAAAATGTGAAAATAACATGTCATTTGAAGGGCCTAATTATGCTTTTTGGAAAGGGTACTGAATTGTAACTATTTTCATTAGTGGGCATCGACTGCAAATTCCCACTTCAATTGGTTTTGCCATTGCCCCCAAACCACGCCCTTTGTGTAAATATTAGTGCAATTTCTACCGCAAGCATAAATCGCGTGGATAATAACCAGATCTCCTTGAACAGCTCCACTGAGTTCCTCCTGGCTGGAAGGAATCTCACCCAGCAGGCAGCTGAAACATGTTTATTTAAAATGTTTAAACATTCACTTGGTGCAAAATAAGGGAGCACAGCGGCATGTTTAATAGCAGTTCACTTAGCAGAAAGAAGAGAAATAGACTTATGCATTTACAATAACTTCTTTTTTTCACAGAAAGATGCATCCTGAATCTAAAAGAGGAACACATAAATACCCCCCCCCAGAGTTACAAAATCACTTCTCAAAAAAATAAAACAACAAAAAACCCTCAAACTTGGAATGCCCGATTTCCCTATTTTCCTTTCCTCTTAAGTGTTGCTATTCCATATATTTCCCCACTGTATCTTTCATCTTGATAAACTCCTTAGATTAAGAAAAAGTTTTCCCCTTAGGCTGTGTTATTGAAACCAGACTCATCTCACCTGTAGGAGCTGGGCAGCCACAGGTATAACTTGTCTTCTAAGAGAATGATTCCTGCTTGGTCTAAGAATCAGCCTGATGCTCACAAGAAAGGAGAAAAAGAGACATTATCAAGTAAGTCAGTGGATCAGTCTAGGGCCTGCTCTAGCTGTCAAGTTGCTACAACTGATAAGAATGTTGTGCATAATTTGCTTCAGAAAAATGTAGGTAGGTAGGGCTGGGAGTGTCATTTAGTGGTATTTACCTAGCGTGTGTGAGGGTCTGGGTTCAATCCCCAGAACTGGAAAAAAACAAAAAGTACACAGAGCTAAAGGAAGGGAACCCTTTGTTTAAGATATAGATTAAAAGAAAATATTGCAAGCATCTTCTTATTATAATCTCAAGATAGAGCTATTCTCCCTAGTGCCTAGCCTCATGTAAGACTTGACTCAGCTTTTGCAGCATTTAAACACATCTGGTCACATTACACAAAATAAACAGATATTTCTCATTTCTCTGTTTCAGATGAGTCTTGTATGTTTGTGGTTTATACACCAAATAACTTGTTTTGAGGCAACTCAACTATGCCAGGTGTTAGTCTATTTTCCTTCACTATGACAAAATATCCGAGATGTACTTAATAAGGGGAAAGGTTTATTGTGGCTCATGTTTTCAGAGGCTACAGCCCATGGTCCCTTTGCTCTGTTGCTTTGGGCCTACGTCCATGATGGAAGCATATGGCAGAGGAAGAAGTCTATTTTAGTCAGCTTTTTTTGCTGCTGAGACTAAAGGACCCAACCAGCACAATTATAGAGGAGGAAGAGTGTGAGGGCTCACAGTATCAGAGGACTTAGTCCATGGAAGGCTGGCTCCATTCCTCAGGGCTTGAGGTGAGCCTAAACATCGTGGCAGGAGAGGATGGCAGCTCGTATTGTGGTGATCAGAAAGGAGGGAAGGAGGGAGGCAGGGAGAGAGGGTGGGGAATCTCTATTTGCCAAATACAAAATATATGCCCCAAAGCCACGCCCTAATTCTTACCTCCTCCAGCCTCACCCTACCACTTCAGTTACAACTCAGTTGATCCCAATCAGGGGATTAATTCACTGATTGGGTTAAGACTCTCACAACCCCAATCACTTCTCCTCTGAACCTTCTTGCATTGTCTCACATGTGAGCTTTTGGGGGGATACTTCACATGCAAACCATAACAAGGGCTGTTCATATCACCAGAGAGTAAAGAGAGACAGAGGAGCTGGGTCCCATTGTCCCCTCTGAGAGCACATCCTCAATGACCTAAACTTTTCCCAGTAGGGCACACCTTCCAAATGTTCCACCACATCCCAGTGGTGCCACAGGCTGAGGACCAAATCTTTAATAGATGCCCCTGAGAGACATTCCTGATCCAAACTCTAGCAGCAGTAATGTAAACCTCAATATGGCCAAAGAGCAAATGATCCCACTTCATTTTACCCACATCTCCATGAAAAGCTGTGAATATCTTTTAAATATATATATATAAACAATCTCTATGTTTCCAGATAGAATTATGAAAATGAAAGATTGCCATTACTATTTCAAAAAATAATGTTGGGAACACCTATTTTGTAAGGGAATTAAAAGGTACAAGTGATTGTAACAAAGTTTGAAAATTGTGTGTGTAATTGCATTGACAATAAATACAAGGTTCACAAAATTCAATGCATTTTTTAATACTCAGACCACATCACTCAGTCACAAACTAAACTCTAGAAAACTTTCAACACAAATTCATTCTACAGTGGTGTATCCTGAATCTCAATCATAAGATGTGTTTTTAAACCTAAACTCAAGAATAGTCTTAATTTTTTAAAACTAGCAATGAGCTTAACCAGGACCACTAAGTCTATTTCACTTTTAAAGTTTAAGATGGATTACAACTGCCTTCACTATGTTACACTGACTTTCTTAATGCAGTTCCTAAAAATTTTGTGGTCAGGAACACACTATAGCATATATTCTGGCATTCCCAAGTTCACAGATGAAAATAAGAACTAGGAAGAAAAACAAAAGCATATAACCTGATGTATGGGTGGAGGATTTTTCTATTTTCTACCCTCTCCATCCAATCTAACATACAGTCCTATCTATTCTACATTAAAGTCCTACCTTTCATCCTATCTGCTCTTCTTTCCCAGCCAAGTCACAAGTGCAAGCCTTCCTGTGTCTTTCCACCTATACTCTTGCTCCCCATGATCTATCCGGCACACAACAGCTAAAGAGGTACTGTAAAACATGAACCAAATCATCTGACTCTCCATTTAACACTTCACAAAGGCATTCCGTTGTGCTGAGAGTAAAATCTATACCTTTTGCTATATCCATAGCACTCCTAGGAACCATCACCTTGGTTCTCATTCATTGTGTGCCAGGCACACATTTGTCTTTTTCCTGTGTCTTTGATGTGTCAGATATTTGCTACTCCTTCTGTTCAAAAAGTTGCTCCTCTGGTTTTTATTTGTAACACACACTAAATGCATTAATATTTATTAATATTCATTCTGACAAAGATAAACATTGATTTAAATAGCAAAGTTATTGTTTTAATCATTCCTCTCTTTTCTTTCTTTCTTTTATTTTTTACCCATTGGAGAGATATTGTTATCATGATTTGCCTTCACCTCCTTCTTGGGCATATAGTGATCTGCTTCCTTGTCAACTTGAAATCAGTCAAGGTCATGTGGCCAGTGCTGGCCAATGAACTGTGAGCCTAGGTAAGATGTTTCCCTTCTATGCTCTTATGTGACCCATTTCTGATCGTCATTCAGGACTTGGTTCGAATGTCATCCCTTTGGGAAGCCTCCTTACTGCCAACCCAGTGATTCTGCCCACATGACCCTCAATATTTTTTCCCTTCATTACACTTTTTACTATTTAAAGTCATTTATGTGTTTATTTATTTATGTGGTACTCTGTGCCCCATATTAAGTTTTGTAAGACAAAGACTTTTTTTATCTTTTTCTTTGCTCTATCTGCTGTGCCTGCTGCAGTGTTTGGCTTGTAGCTAGAGTTGTAGAACTGTGTTTTAAATATGTGAGCAAAGTGAAAATTAGAAACACTTGACCCCCTCTCACTTTTAAAATCCTCCAACATGAGAACAACAGGCAAATCTCTGTTAGACACTCATTGATCCCTATATTGATCAATCTACTCATTCACAAATCAACTTTTAATAAGAATCTAATATGAGCCAGGCTTATACAAGATAATGCAAAAGTGAGTAACAGGATGCAGCCCTTGAGATGCTCATGTTGTGCTGGAACTGTATGCAGCATCTATTCTATGTAGCTATAATAAAACATCTGAGACTGAGAACTTTATAAAGAAAAGAGGTTTGTTTGGCTCTTGATTCCAGTGGCTGGAGGGTCCAAATAGCATGGCACTGGAATCCTGGCAAAGACCCTCTGGCGCATCACAACATGGCTTAGAAATGAAAAGAGGACCAGCCACATGTACAAGGAGGAGCACAAGCAAAAGAGAGAGAGAGTGAGTGAGTGAGAGTGAGTGAGAGAGAGAGAGAGAGAGAGAGAGAGAGAGAGAGAGAGAGAGGAGCAAACTGGTAGGTGGTGAAATAAAACAAAAACATGGTGTACAAGAAGATAATTTGATATGTGACTTGAAAGAGAAGACAATCTGAAAAAGAACACCAAAGCTAATTTGAGAGATGGAATGGTGGCACATGGCTTCTGGGGAGGCTGAGACAGGAGGATCATGAGTTCCAGATTAGCCTCAGCAACTTAGTGATATCCTGTCCCATACTTAAATTGAAAGGGCTGGACATGTAGCTCTGTGGCGTGTCCCTGGGTTCAGTCCTCAATACTGCAGAGAGAGAGAGAGAGAGAGAGAGAGAGAGAGAGAGAGAATCCATCCCCTCAGTCAAACTCACATCCAAGGCAGAACATTATAGAGGAAGAATTGCCTTGAAAGAGAGGTCGTGATAAATTCTTTCTCCCTGGGTATGTGGACTGCTCCTGCCATTGCTTACACGTTTACATGAAGGTATCAGATGTAATTATGGATAGGGGATCTCGGGTGTGAATGCATGAAAATATTATCCATGATGATTGTCTAAACATCTTAGATCAGCCTTGGCAAAGCATTTGGTGCAAGATGTGAGAACTGGATCAAGCCCCAAAGGCCAATGCCCAGCCCAGCTCTCCGGGGAGTCTCACTCAGTAGGAATGGCTGGAGTCCCAGGAAGTAGCATTTTCACAAGGGTCCAGGAATCTGTTGCATCTTTTGCTGGACCAGACTTTCAGGTGCTACAGGGATGGGCGGCCAGCTTATAGCATTGGGGCACCTGCTAACAGCAGTGGTTCTCCTGTTTACCCTGTTCCATTTCTATGAATGATTCCATGATAAAATACATAACTGAAGTGACTCTAGAAGAAAACTTACAAGGATATGTTGAGCAGGCTAGGAGGAGGACCGGTCCTGAAATCAAAGTGTTTCTGTGTATAATTTTCCCATAACTGTTCCTATTCCTTTTGGGGGCCTGGAAGGTGAATAGAAAGGGGTTGTATGGGGAATGTGGGAATGGAGCACGACTCAATTAAAGTGATAATGATCATTGCTTCTAAACTTATTTTAAAGTTGGAGATTCACAGGGAAAAATTCATTTCTTAAAATTCCAAACACAATATTTGCATGCCAAAGAACTTATGTGCCCATGTTTTAGTCAGCTTTGCATTGTCGTGATCAAAAGATCTGACAAGCACAACTTAGAGAAGAAAGGTTTATTTGAGCTCACAATTTCAGAGCTTCTTTCCAGGGTTGGCTGACTCCATAGCCCTGGGCCCGATATGGGGCAGAACAACATGGTAGAAGAAAGCAGCTTAGTTTTTGACAGCCAGAAAGCAGAGAGAGCTGCCTGTAAGGAGCCAGGGATAATATAATCCCCAAGGGCACTCCTCCAGTGACCTACTTCTCCCAGCCACACCCTACCTGCCTACAGTAACCACCCAGCTAATCCATTTAAATTATTAATCCATCAAATGGATTAATCCACTGATTAGGTCACAACTCTCATAATCTAATCATACCACCTCTGAACATTTCTGCCTTGTCTCACAAATGAGCTTTTGGGGAACATTGCATATCCAAACCATAATAGCCCATAGAATATGTTTCATACACTTCTGTGAAAAATTTTTTTTAAAGATAGAGTGAGAGAGGGAGAGAGAGAAAGAGAGAGAGAGAGAGAGAGAGAGAATTTTTCAATATTTATTTTTTAGTTATTGGCGGACACAACATCTTTGTTTTGTATGTGGTGCTGAGGATTGAACCCGGGCCGCACACATGCCAGGCGAGCGCGCTACCGCTTGAGCCACATCCCCAACCTGAAATTTTTTTTTTTTTGATATTAAGAACCAGTTCCTTCAGCATCACCAAAATAAATAAATAAATAAATAGACAAACAAACAAATAAATAAATAAATAAAATCCAGCTACATTCATTCTTTAGGGTCACTATGACCACTTACTCCTTCATTCATTTATTCAACAAACATGCATGGCACTTAAGACACTTTAGTGTTCACAAACTTAATTCTACTACAGAAGGTAAACAATAAGTATAATAAGTGGTGAACTCTTACCCTAGATAGTGTTATGAGGTATGGGAAAACACCTAAGAGGGAGAAAGAGAGAAAGAAGAAAAGTGGTTCAGTAGAACGGACTCAGGCAGTAGCACTTTATAATTTACAAGGGGGGTTTAGGGCAGGCTAATCATTTGAATAAAGACTTGGAGGAAGTGAGGTCTGACCCTGAGAGGAAGCTACAGAGCAAAAGCTGTAAGGTGCAAAGCCTGTGTGGATCACTCAAGGAACAGCCAGCAGTCAGGTGTGGCTCGAATGCTATGTGAGTGGTAGAGATGGGATTTGAGGTCACTGCAGGGATAAGGGCAGGGAGGAAGTCTAGAGGCAGAGAGTCTCACAGGCCATGGTAAGAAATTTTGTTTTCTGAGCCACTGAATAGTTTTCAGAGGACAAGGGATTTGATCTAGCTTGTGATGTTGAAAGTTTACCCCCACCCCTCCTCTTTCAATTCTAGGGGTTGAACCCAGGGACACTCTACTACTGAGATACATCCCCATCCTTGTTTATTTTATTTTAAAGTAAGGTCTTGCTAAGTTGCTGAGGCTGCCCTTAAACTGAAGATTGTCCTGCCTCAGCTCTTCAAGTTGCTGAGATTACAAATGCACCCGGTTCTTTAACGGCTCTCTGAAAGCTGTATCGGAAATACATCCTTATAGGAGTAAGGGCAGAAGCAGAGAAGATGCTTGACAGTTAATGCCATATTCAGTGTTAAGGCCAGGGCAATTTAGACCAGGATGATTGTGGTAAAGAGCGTGAGAAGTGGTTGAAGTCAGGGTAAGTTTTGAAAACAGGGGTGATGGAAGTTTTCTGACAAGTTGAATGTAGAATGTAAGGAAAAGAGAATTCTAGAATTTTTCTCTGGTCTGAGCAAATGAAGGACAGAGGTGGCATTAACTAGACGTATTGTTGTGTTTTACCTAACAATATACCTTAGTTGAAAGTCAACCAATCAGTATGAACTTAATTAAAATGGGGCATGACTATACATCAGTTCAGTGAGCAGCCCATGAAAGCAGATTGCCTGGTTTTATATCCTGTCTTACTACTTACTAACTGTGTGACCTGGAGTAAGTTAAGTAACCTCTCTATGCCTCAAAATTCTTTCCTGTGATATAGGGATAATAATACACCTACCTTGTTGAGGGCTGCCCTGAACAGGCTGCCCTGAACACACACCTTTAAGTCCTAAGTAAAGAGGTACTGGACTGGTATTGCACCCTGCAATGCAAGTGGACTTTACCTCTGCTCAGATAAGAAAGGTGCAGCTCTGGGAGTGGGCGTCACCCTATGGGGTTGAATTACACCCACCTGTTTGTTGTAATCCCTTTTGCCTTTTGTTGGTTAGAATGGTCCATGGTTTAGCTCCCTCCCCCACCCCCACCCCCACATCTACCCCCCTACCCCCACACCTTTTAATGAAACTCAGGTTTGAGGTATGCTCTCTCCCTTTCTTGTCTGCCTTGCCTCCTTGGTGAGAGTTGGGTCAGCGGGGCTGTCATATAATCTAAAGAAAAAGGTATTTCTGTGTCATTATTTCGTGTCAGCCCAGTTCACCTGGACTGACCCTGACTGGTTTAGCTGTGTGTTGCAGCACTACCTCATGGAGTTGCTAGATTGAGGGAATTGAAAATATGAGAGTGCTTAAAAACAGAACCTCACATATATACATCAGCTAACAGTAAAATGCAAACAGTAGCTGTGGAGAGGTTGTAGCTCTTTTCTTCATATTCCTTCAGAGTTGTTTTTTCCCTTTTCTTTCCATAATGAATTACTAGGTGACTTTTAGGAAGTTATGAATCTTTCTGTGCTGAGGGCCATTACCAAGTAGGAATGACGCATCGAAATTTCCTTGCCAAGCGTACCCCATGCTGCTTAGAGGACATTTGATGGGACATTGCATGCATGCTTTAATGAGGTGACCTTGCTCAAGGACCTAGGCAGATCCGGGTTTAGAGCTGATCAGGTTTGAGGAAGTAACCGGCTCCTTGAGTTTAAGGCGTTGCCAGTTTAAGATAATGGGTTTTAGGGAAGTTGGAAGTTGAAGATTATTGCTGGGATTAGGGTGTTCCTGCTGCTTGTTCCCATTGAGTTCTCGTGAGATTAAAATGGGATTTGGAGAGAGCCTCGTGGAGTAGGTGGTTGGTGCGGGAGACGGCAGAACGCGTTTGCCCCTGGACCTGTGTGGAGGTGGTGTGAGAGCTGGAATAAAGAATTGCTGTTTGAACCTACAAAGCTGTGAGTGCCTCGTGATTCTGGTGCCAAGCCGAGACATTGGCTTTGGCATTTTGGTGGCCCGTACTTGGGATGTCTGAAGCTTGGGGGTAAGTGAATTTGCTCGATCCTGAAGGAGAGCAAAAAAAAATGGGTGACCATTTCAAAAAACAACGTGTTCTTGTTTTGATTTATTTTGTTTTTATTTCAAGTTGCCTGTTCCTAGAACTTTCTCAGGCAAACTGGGGAAAATGGTTGACTCAAGGTTTGAAGTTTTTCGCCTCTGAGGAAGAGAGATTGTTAGAGGAAGGAGGCACCCCAGTAAGACCAAGAAAAATTAGGGCATATGTTGATATGATACAAAAATGTAGCCCATGGCTTTTTAAAGACGAGTTATTAAGTATATCGATGGGACCATCATGGTATCCTGTAGAAGGATTTTTCTTCAACAAGAAAGAGATGGCTAGTTCTATTTACTATACTTGTCTAAGATCTTGGTTTTTTCAGACATCTGATTAATTTACAAAGCTAAAGTGTTAAAATATCAACCACTAAATATGAAATCAAGTACTCTTTACTTATTAAGTTCTATAAGGTAATATATTTAAACATTATGTGTGTTTTCATAAATTGGTAAATAGAAAAAAGTTTATTGCTTTGGTCTGTGTCTTTGCTAAACAAGGTTACTAAGAGTTAAGATTCTATCATGTGTAATTTATATACAGAGAGTATAAGAAGTTTCAGTTGGGTTTCAATTACAGTATAATAGTACCTTAGAAAACATAAAAGTATTTCATCTTATTAAAGTGGAGTAATTTTATAAGGGTTGTTTCAGAATGTGATTTTATAAAAAGCGTTAATGGTTAAAAAAGGGATATAAAAAGGTTCAAGATGTGGAAATATATTTTAATATAAAAGGTTAAAGGTTAAATAAATGTTTCTAGATGAGATAATCTCTGTATGGTAAAGTAAAATGTTGTAAATGCCATTTAAAAAAATTTTGAGGAAACTAGACTTACTTTGAAAGCTTGAGAAAGGAAGAAAGAAGAAAAAGGTGTTTGTACATGGCAGATTGAGACAAAGCTTCTTAATGGAGTTAAAAAAAAAAGCCTTTGGTTGAAGGGCAGCCATGTAAACTAATATTAAGCGATTTAAACAGAATCTAAGCCTCATTTAAAAGAGTGAAGCTGTAGGTGGTGAAAAAGTACATTTAAAAGTACAGTATAGATGATAATTGAAAGGCTTTAAAGGTTAAATTGAAGGTGGTTGAGATACCTTCATGGCGGAAAAAAGATTGCTTTACTCATCAAACTATTAAAATGTACTTATTAAACCAAAAAGAGGGAGATGAGATAATCTTTGTGTGGTAAAGTAAAAGGTTGTAAAATGTCTAAATAAGTTGCAAAAGGCTTTAAAAGGTTAAATTGAAGGTGGTTAAGATGCCTTCATGACGGAGAAAAAAAATATAACCCATGAAAATGGGAAGATAATAAGATAAAAGATTTAGATAAAGAAGATTAAAAATTTGAACTGGAAAACTTCAAAAACAGAAGTACAGGAAGGTAAAAAAAGAGAGAGAGAAAAGATGTAGAAAGATAAAAAAGATATAGGAAGATAAAAAGATGTAGAAAGATAAGAATTTTAAACCCACAAAATAAGAAAACTAGGAGAGAAAAAAAGCTACTAAGGGTAAATATAAAAACCTTAGTAGAAAACTAGAAGATAGAAATAAGATAGAAAATGGTTGAAAATGTCAAGTAAAGGTATTTCAGATAGAAAATACAAAAGGCTAAGACAACTATGGTTTAAAACCACATCTAAAAATTAAAAGGACTAAAGTAATTCTAAAATCTAAGGCAGAATGCTTTTGAAAGACTTATATTTAAAAGAATCTTAAAGGGGTATATATATCCCCCAAAGATAAACTTAAAATAACCCTTTTTACTCTAAACTTTCTAAATTTGGATTCATCAGGACTTAGTGCTGCGGAAAGACATATGTATCCGAAAAATGTACATAAGCCTAAGGTACTTTGGAAAGATATTCTAACAGGACAATGGAAAGGTCCCGACCCAGTTATTGTCTGGAGTCGGGGTTCCGTTTGTGTGTTCCCACAGGGAGAACAGCAGCCGATTTGGATTCCAGAGAGGTTAACCAAAACAATTTCTACAGAAAAAGAAGATGATTTGACTGAAATCCATAACAGCTGAAATCCAGAGCTCCAGCTTGGCTATTCTTACATCTGCGACAGTGATTAACCACGGTGCCTTTTTTCAATATCTATTTTATTATTGCTTTTTCCCACATCATAAAGTTCTATTTTATTTTTTGAGCTCATACAAACCTAGGTTAATGTTTTTCTGATCAGTTTTGTTTTTTGACTGTTTTTTATTTTTTGACTGTGGAGTTTTTAAACATTGCAATGGAGATTTTACCTAGGTAAAGCTACAAGGCCGTTATTATTGTCTTGTATGTTGTATGTTATGTGTGCCCTGTTTTGTGTTGCATGTCAGTATGTGTGTATGTCCATATTTTTATATGAGGAGCGCTCATGAAAAAATGGATCCGAATTTTTTTTTTTTTTTATTCACGTGATTTAAGTGGTTTAATCTAATTAGGTAAACAGCTGTTAATGATTGTTTTCAAGGGTGGTTAATAGATCTGTTTGCTTACTATTGTTTTTAAAGGTGATTAACAGATCTGTTTGTTTACTTTCACTTTTCCTTTTCATTATATTTAATAATTCTGTTCAGGATAATGTCTCTTTAACATCATTGCCAGAATTCCCATCTCCATCCCAGTGCCGGTGAAGACTAAGAAAACCAAACTACAGCTTCTATGATAGCTACCACAGTAAACTGTATAAACTGATGCATCAATGAATATAACTCAACAAGTAATGCTCAATCAAGGACTTGATTTACTTTGGGAGGAAATGGACATATTGATAGACTCCTCCGATTTGAACTGCCTGCAGAACTTGCCTGGACTATATATCAGTTGCATGCATTGTGAACTATCGTCTGGTGCAGCGAATTGTGGTACTGCTGGCATATTTTTGCTGATGGTGTCACCAGTGATGCAATTTCCTTGCCAGCGCACCCCATGTTAATTGTGGTAATGCTGACATCTTTGCTGATGGTGTCACCAGTGATGCAATTTTTCCAAAGGAGCCGTCAATTGGCTTGGTGTCGTGGCATTTCTGTATCTTCCTCCCTTCTACTAGTGATGGTCTAAAATTTGGGGGCCAACAGAGGTGAGGCAAGAACCTCACCCCCCCACTGGCACCAAGGTTAAATTTGGGGGCCAACAGAGGTGAGGCAAGAACCTCACCCCCCCACTGGTGCTTAGGCCTATCCACAAGCATGGCTGAATGCTGGACCGGTAGTCAGCGACGGGTTGATCTGATTGCAGTGGATTCAACCTAAGACAGGGGACTGACGCCTAGAGGTCAGTTCATCCGATGACGGGTAAGAACCATATGTTGAATTGGACAACCTACCAGGCACGGTCCTAAGCCGCATTGCTTGTTGTTTAATTAATCAGAAGGGGGGAGATGCTGAGGGCCATTACCAAGTAGGAATGACGCATCGAAATTTCCTTGCCAAGCGTACCCCATGCTGCTTAGAGGACATTTGATGGGACATTGCATGCATGCTTTAATGAGGTGACCTTGCTCAAGGACCTAGGCAGATCCGGGTTTAGAGCTGATCAGGTTTGAGGAAGTAACCGGCTCCTTGAGTTTAAGGCGTTGCCAGTTTAAGATAATGGGTTTTAGGGAAGTTGGAAGTTGAAGATTATTGCTGGGATTAGGGTGTTCCTGCTGCTTGTTCCCATTGAGTTCTCGTGAGATTAAAATGGGATTTGGAGAGAGCCTCGTGGAGTAGGTGGTTGGTGCGGGAGACGGCAGAACGCGTTTGCCCCTGGACCTGTGTGGAGGTGGTGTGAGAGCTGGAATAAAGAATTGCTGTTTGAACCTACAAAGCTGTGAGTGCCTCGTGATTCTGGTGCCAAGCCGAGACATTGGCTTTGGCATTTCTGGGAACTTCAAAATAAAGGGTAAGTATGATTTTCATTTACCTGTCACATGAGAATTAACAGAACAAAATAACAAGTGAACAAAGATGGGAAAATGTGCACACATAGAAATATTAAAAAGTTAAAAGCAATTGTTTTCAGATTTATGCTTTTGACTTTATGTTAAATAGGGGAAATTTGTGAAAAAGAGACCTGAGATATTACAGAGTGCAACGGGCCCTTCATTTATTTCACATCCAGATACAAATGCCCGTCACCTATGCAGGAGCAAGGAGACCTCCTTGTTTAATGAGATTGACTGGAGCCCTTTCAGTTAAATCAGAGCAGTCTCAATATCTATCACAGGCACCCTCGGAGAGCTCTTATTTCTACTCCTTCGATACCAATTTGCTATTATCTGTTGAGACTTCAGGCTTCAGCCCTCTCTGATATCTTTTTTTCCATTCTGGTCCCAACACTGAACATAATCTGGGTCACCACCATTCCATAAAGCACCAGTAATATAAGATTGAGTGGACAAAATTTTACTGAAGCTCATATTAATAATAAAGAGTTATAGAGCCACAGAGTGTAGGAAACAGCTTCAAAATCATTGCCATGCCTCCTAAAATCTGATAGTCTCATCACACAGGGTTTTAATATCCCTTTATAGCAATTTCAGAGACATTTTTGAGACCCCAGGTCTTTCCTCTTCCAGTCCCTTCCCATTCCCAAGACTGCTAAAGTTCTTATTATTATTTAGAGTAGTTTAACTCTTCCTATCTAAGCAATGCTATTCTGTATTTTCCAATCAGGTGTATGAATTATATTGATAAATGTAAGAAACATTTATTCCAACCCCCATCAGATCTGTAAACAATCCGAGAAGGCAAAGTATGAACCTATTCATTCCGTCATATTATTTGAGCAACTATACCGTGTACTGTGCTGTCTTAGGCAATAATGAGTAAATTAGGTAGTGGCCCTGCCTTAGCAAAACTATGGTGGACTAGCAGGGAAAAAAGAAAAAAAGCAAATATATCATGTCAACTCTCAGAGTAATGAGACTAGTTCAGAGGCTATGACAGCCTATAGCTCTTGACTGCTTCCAGGTGAAGGAACTGAAACTGAGATGAGATGAGATGAGATCAGATGTGAAGGGGCAAAGCTGAAGGCCCTGGGATGGAAGCAATCAGGGCAATATGAGCAGCTAAAAGAAAACCAGTATATTTAGGGTCAGAGCAAAGGGTATTTACTATGAGGTTACAGAAGGAGGCAGGAAGCAAATCCCACAGGGTCTCATAAGCACCAACTGATATGGTCTAAAGGTGTCCCCCTGAAAATTCATGTGTTGAAAACTTAATTCCCAAATTCATGTTAATAGGAGGTAATTGGGGTTAGATGAGGTCATGAGGGCGGGGCCCCCTTGGAAGCATTAGTGGTTTTATAGGAAGAGGAGGAGACCTGAGCTAACAGCTTGCTCTGCCTCACCTGTGACATCCTGCACTTGCTCTAATGCCATAAGAAGACCCCACGAGGTGACCCACCAGGTGCCCACGAGGTGCCCAACCAGGTGCCCAACCACGAGCAGGTGCCACTGTTGTGCTCCTGGACTTCCCAGCCTCCAGAGCTCTAAGCCAAGTAATATTATTTTTTATAAATTATCAGATCTTACATATTTTGTAATAACAGCAGAAAATGGACCAAGACAGTAACCTCAGCAATGGGAACTGCCACTCTGGCTATTCTAGGAGAGAATGGAGTAGAAGAGACAGAAATAGAATCAAGGAGTCCAGGCAAGAATTTATGGTTGAGCTAGGATGTAGCTCAGTGGTATAGCACTTGTCCAGAATGCATGAAATCTTTGGTTTCGTCTCCAGCACCAGGAGGAAAAAAAAAAAAAATCATGCTGGACGGGTCTAGCTTCTAGGAGTGCACATGGGAGAAAGGGTTTATGCCAAACTGTTTCTTCTATATATGAACTAAATTATGTCCCCGTTAGCACATTGCATATTTCAAATAAAGAAAAACAAAGATATTTCTACATTAAGGTTTCTCAATTTGGCACTATGACATTTCAGAAAAGATGATTCTTTGTTGTGGGTGTTGTGCTGTGTACTGTAGGATATTTAGTAACTTCCCTCCCTTATTCACTAGATGCCAGTAGCAACTTTATCTGCCTCCCTCCCCAAGTTATGACAATCAAAAATGTATACATACATCGCCAAATGTACCTTGGGGTTGAGGGTGTGGGGGAGGGCAAAATTTTCACTGTTGAGAACAACACGGGTCAATATAAACATAGATATTCATGTATTTGAAATTATCTGAGAAAATGTTTAAAATTACCAGACTGGAAAAAAAATTTCAAAACTGGAGTCTTTGAAAATAATTGAAATGAAAATTACTTTGGGGGCATTCTATAGTAAAATTTCATAAACTGTCCATTTAGGAAATTCTATGTTTATTTATTTCAGACTAGGTTTTCTAGAAGAATTAGATCATTACAGGAAAAATATAGACATAAAATCCTTTTTCTTTTCACCCTGACATAATCTTCCAGGATGACTGAAAAGTGCTCCTGGTTATTTACAGGACTCTTCCTTAAGCAGAAGCAGGCACATTGCAAATGCAGATACTGAGAGTTACCAGGAAGAACTTTGTTTTTCCCTTTTTGAAGGCAGGGCCTGGATATTTTAGATTTGCATGAAAAATGTTTCAGGTTTAAGGCTCCTGGAGACTCTACCTAACACTTTTATCATTTAGGAGTTGCAAAAAAATGTTGTTGAATAAATTACTATCTCTAAATTTGGCTAACTGTTGAGCTCAACCTTGTAAAAAATTTTGGCCCTACATTAGTTTTTTTTTTTTTTTAATAGTCATAACTTGCTTTAGAGAAGGGAGAATCAAATAAGTATTAAGATTTTAACATCTTTGGTTTGACTGAGAGTAGGCTGACTAGTATCTTTGTAGCAAGTAAGACTTTTCTTGTCTTTGCCCCAGCACCCCAAATGCTCCTCCCAGCCCCCAGTCAGTAAAATGCAGGAACTGTCAGTTTGGCAGACTTCTCTCAAAGACTTCATGGTAGGAACTTTTCAGATTTTATTCTTTCCTCTCCAAAGACATGTTTATCTAGATGATCTGTGCTTCACTTTCCAAATCATTATTGGCAGATAACTGGAGTTTAAGATTTATTGTTTTTAATTTAAAGCATTGCATTCCAAATGTAGACAACAAAGTATGATCTTTGATAGACTTCAATCCTGAACACTTCAGCAGTGTCACATGGCCCAGGATCTCCCCTATTTTCTGAGACCTTTTTTATCGATTTGTTTATAAAGAAATGTTCCCATGGGGCTGGGATTGTGGCTCAGCGGTAGAGTGCTCGCCTGGCACGGGAGGGACTAGGATTCGATCCTCAGCACCACATAAAAAATAAAGGCTTTGTGTTGTGTCCATCTACACCTAAAAAATAAATTTAAAAAAATGTTTACATGTGGTTAAGCAGGGGCTTATAAGAATATGAACCTACAAACACTGTGTGATATTAAACTAAGATTCCCTTTAGGTACTTTCAGATTTTAAAAAAAAACCATGGGGAATCTTGGGCTGTGGCTGTGACTCAGTGGCAGAGATCATGCCTGGCATATGTGAGGCACTGGGTTTGATCCTTAGCACCACATAAAAATAAATAAATAAAATAAAGGCATTCTGTCCATCTACAACTACAAAAACTTTTTTAAAAATGAGGGATCTTGATTGTTTATCTATTTAGTGGATCACTGAAGTTAAACACTTAAACATACTCTAGTGATCAGAAAAACCTTTTGCATTGTGGGTTATGTAGGTCAGCCTACCAAAAGCATGCCTCTTTCTCCAGGGGCTGACAGGCTCTCATGGAAAATACTTGTGCTAAGTAGACAGAGCACATATGCACAGTGTATCTTTCTTTCTAACATACACAATCTGTTTTACATCATTGTCGTTTCTGCCTAATATCTGGACAACTTTTTCCTTCAATTGTGATTTATGTTAAGAGAAGACCCTATCTTTTCCATGACATTTCTTATTTCATATGAACTGAGTTTTAGAGATGAGAATTTCATATAAGTTTTCATGAATGGAAAATACTGTCTCCAGATCAAGTCCTTAAATTAGAAGGACCCTTGGGAAACTGGTTCATATACAGATACCAAAAGACAAGCAAAATATTTTAGTGCTGAGAAAAGATGTCTTCTAGACCTTTGGCAAATGTGTGTGTGTGTGTGTGTGTAGGTTGTTTAGCCTTTCTGATCTGATGCATGAATAATATTAATAATATAATAATAATAATATTCATGGACTATATATAATACTATTCATGGATTCCAAGATCTCACTAACTGGAATATGCTCCATTATTTTGGGTACCATTAAGAAAGGACAAAATGGTCACAACTAGCCTATGACACAATGGTTTTTATCAATTTGAATTTTATTCCTGGCTTGGTGCAATGGAGTATACCTTTAATCCCAACATCTTGGGAGGCTGAGACAGGAGGATCAAAAGTTCAAGGCAAGGGCTGGGGATGTGGCTCAAGAGGTAGCGCTCTTGCCTGGCATGCGTGCAACCCGGGTTCGATCCTCAGCACCACATACAAACAAAGATGTTGTGTCCGCTGAAAACTAAAAAAAAAATAAATATTAAAAATTCTCTCTCTCTTTCTCTCTTCTTCTCTCTCTCACTCTCTCTTTATAAAAAAAAAAAGTTCAAGGCAACTTATCAGCAACTTATCAAGGCCCTAAGCAACTTGGGGAGACCCTGTCTCAAAATAAAAATTAAGGGCTGGAGTGGAGTTGTAGCTCAGTGGTAGAGCACTTGCCTGGCACATGTGAAGCATTGGGTTTGATCCTCAACACCACATAAAAATAAATAAATAAATAAATAAATAAAAGTAAAGGTATTATGTCCATCTACAATTAAAACTAATTGAAAAAAAAAATAAATAAAAAGGGCTGGGGATGTGGTTCAGTGGTAAAGCACCCCTGAGTTAAATTTCCCAGTATCCCCTCCAAAAGAATATCCTTCCTTTTTTCTTTCCTTTTTTTTTAAAAAAATAATAATTTAAAGTATTCTTTCACAGTTATACATTTTTTTTTAAAAAAATTGTATTGCAATCTTGAATACAGTAAAAGGGGGAAAAAGAAGCAAAATTAGTCAAGGTATTCAAAGATTTCTAGCTTTTTAGATTCATTTTTTGATTCGGATCTATTAATGCCTTTGGAGCTATTGTAGCATTTTCAAAGACTGCCTTCCTATTGTCATTATATATTCACAAGTATCGATGCTAAGATTTTCTTCATCTTATGAGAAAGTATCTACAAAAGGATTTTGGACAACAATAACTCAGGTGTCACTAAAATGACAAGGTATATAATTTTCCAGTCTTGTCACCAGAAATAACTAAAAATTTCTGTATGTATAGTCAATGGCAACTGTGTCATGATTGCTACCTGGCCAACAAAAATCGCAAGATACTGCTCAATGTCAGAGATGTTAAAATGTGAAAAAAATTGCATTTCTTGGAATAAAAAAATTGATTAAAAACAGTTGTTATGAGTTTGTAAAATAACATAGTTAATTGTAAACATCATACCTATTTAATATTTTTTATTTGAGTATTCCTGTGTTTATTGAGGTAATGAGAGGTTACCATGGAGAATATTGTGCCTGCTGCTGTTTTAGAAGAAAAATGTCAGATTCCAGAGTCTGTGGCAGCTCCTAAAGGAGTGCTATTTTGGGAGGTGTTAAAATGGTCATCTTGCCCCCAAATATACCTTAGATCTCTGTAAGTCTTTGAAATTCCATAGTATTTAAATTATTTTAAGTAAAATATATGTTAAAAACATAGTCAGGACATAGTAATGTGTTAATCTATGTTTAGTCAATAATTCCTTTGGTTCAAGTTGTTCATCAGAATAATTTCGGAATTGGCAGCATAGTCAGAAAGAAAGTAATCCATCTACAAGAAATAAGAAGATAATAATTGTAAAGTATCAAGTATGTACAAGAGGCAGAGTATGGCAAAAATTAAATATAGGCACATGTCACTTAATAATGAGGCTAGATTTGGCAAATACGTGAGTAGGCATTTTCGTTGTTGTGTGAACATCATTGAGTAAACTTGTATAAACCTAGATGGTGTAGCCTGTGGCACTCCTAGGCTATATTGGTGTGTGTATATGCTATAGCCATCTTAGGACTATGATGAACATAACAACACAGTGGGATTATATCAAGCACAAAAGCAAATTATGCAATCGAGAGATGTAGCAAGCCCCAAAATACTTGGGATTGCTGAAGAAAGAATATGGCATACTGTTTCACAGTAAACTTTTTAAATATGTATGCTAAATAGGCAACATACATAGATATATGTGTAGCAAATAACCAGTAGCATAATTATTATCATTATTCTACTGTACATAATTGCATGTGTGATACTTGTATATGATAGGCAGTGTGGTAGGTTTGTTGACACCAGAATGACCACAAACACATGAGTAATGCATTGTGTTGTGAGGTCACTAGGTGATAGGAATGTCTTCAGCCCCATCATAATCTTGTGGGACCAGCCTTGTATACACAGTCTATTGTTGGCAGTAAAGTCCTTAAGTGGTGCACGCCTGTACATAAACGCTGTGCATACTAAGAGGAACACAACCTACCTCACCCCGAACAAATGACCATCTTAACTGATCTTAAAGGTCTTGAGGTGAACAAACAAATCTGGAATGTTTTCTATATCTATTTATTTGCGTTTTGAGGACATTTAAAAAAATGATTGGAATTCTTTAAAAATGGGGTTATTTTGGGACTGGGATTGTAGCTTAGTGGTAGAATGTTTGTCTCACATGTGCAAGGCTCTAGGCTCAATCCCTAGCACTGCAAAAAGAATTAAATTAAAATTGAAAATGCATTTAAAATGGGGCTGTTGTAGCATGGTGAAGAACAGATGACTCCCTGAGTGAGACTTTTGGAAATTTCCTACTAGGATTCATCTACCCCTCTGTTCCGGAAATGACATCCCTACCTACTTGCATCCATGAACACGCTTCTCATGTTATTCTCTACTTGTCTCCGTCATGGTTGCCAAATCCAGTCCAACAAGACAGGCTGTCTATTCCTTCTGTTTTACTTTATGGGAGAAGAAACATTTCTCAGATTTCTCATGGTTATAGGCCAGAACTGTTTCATATACCCTGTGTTAAGAGTTATTGGCAAGAATAGAGGGCTTATTGTGATCACTGTATGAACCAGGATTCACCTTGAATCATTTGGGAGGGATGAATGCCCTAAATAAAAAAGGAATTCCATCAGCAATGAAGCAGGTAGAAATGACCACAAACCAGGCCACCCAAACTTTCTGTATACGATCTCACAAGATTTTTAGAAAAATGAATGATATTAATTCTGTGAAGTCCCTAGTAGTAATAATAATAATGGATCTTTCTGAGCACAATACACTGTTTTATCCATCTGCTACATATACTACATATACAACAATTCTTACAAAGCCCCATTTGGGATGTGTATGTATTATTGTTATCTCGGTTTCATAGACTAAGAAACTGGGGCACAGACAGGTGATGTAACTTGTCCATAGCTTGTAAGTGGTTAAACTGGGTTAGAACCCAGGCAATCTGCCTCCAGAACTCCACACTTAACCAATTTTCTGGTTTTATATTCAGACCAGGTCTCTCTAAGTTGCCCAGCCTGGCCTGAAATTTGTGATCCTCCTGCCTTAGTCTCCAGAGTAGCTGGGATTCCAGGCATGCTCCACTGTGCCTATTTTTTTAGCATGTGTTCTTCACCGTACTCTGTACCATGGTTTGAAAATGTCCCCTCAAAAGTTTGGTTGTTAAAACTTAATGGCCAATGTAATGACATGTAAGGTAGGAGTAGGCTATGAAGAGTTCTTAGAAAAGAGGCTTCACACAGCATTCAGCTTACTTGCTCTCCCACCTTCAGCCATGAGAGGACACAGCATTCCTCTCCTCCCAAGGACAGAGTGGCATTTGGGAAGCAAAGAGCACCTTTGTGCTGGATGGCTCATCCTCCAAAAGTATGAAAAAATAAATTTTGGTTTTTTATAAATTATTCACTCTGTGGTGTTCTGTTACAGTAGCACAAATGGAAAAAGACACATGGCAAATAGTTAAGTGTTCAACCCCTGTTAGCTGCTACTATGGTCTCTTCTGGCCTATGTTCCTCAACCAACGTTTAAGGGTTCTTTCTTCTTGTTTTGTCATCTGAAAAGGCATTCACATTTTTTAAAAACATGTAATGTAAGTGTTTTAATAAAAATTTGATAGAGCCAGGCACAGTGGCTCACATCTGTAATCCTAGCATCTTGGGAGGCTGAGGCAGGAGGATCGCGAGTTCATAGCCAATATCAGCAACGGTGAGGTGCTAAGCAACTCAGTGAGACCCTGTCTCTAAATAAAATACAAAATAGGGCTGGGGATGTGGCTCAGTGGTTGAGTGCCCCTGAGTTCAACCCTGGTACCTAAAAGAAAAAAAAAATTGTTAGAAAAATTTTTCAAACTGTAGATCATAAGCTATATATAGATGGGCCACAACATTTATTTGAGTTTGTAATGAACAGCATCTAAAAAATAAAATATAACTCAATAGGATAGGATAAAACAGTGGAAGAGAATAAAAATATCAAGGTATACACAAAATTATAAAATAAGTTAGTCTTGTGAAATTTATTTCAATTACATGTGTACATTGGTTTTATTTTATTTTTTTATGGTTATGAAATTTATTTTTTAGTCATACATGAAAGTAGGATGCATTTTGACATATAATACATACATGGAATGTACATACATCAATCATATTGTCTATTCTATTCTGCTGCCCTTCCTATCCTCCCTACTCCTCCCCTCCTCTCCTATCCTTTCTATCCAATCTGACACACTTTTTTTTTCTCATTACAACATCATATATGTATTCTGTATAACAATGAGGTTCTCCTTCCATCTTGTACATTGGTTTTATGTGATCTACATTACCAAGTAAAATTTGGTGTGGTCAAAGAAGTTTGACAAACTTGCTCTAAATTTTAATTGCTTAAAATGTGAGCCAGTTTTTACATTTTACTGGGAACTACTTAGAAATGCAAATCTCAGGCACCACACCAGCCTTGCTGGGGGTCAGAATTTTTCAAAAAAAGCAAGAACTTCAAGATTCTCCATTACACACTGAAGGTAGAAAAGCCCTCCTCTGTCTCTGGTCATTGTTTGCTTAATTCCATGTTCTTTTACTGGGTATTTCTGTGGGAAAAGAAGTGAACAAAAGTGAACATGGATAGAAAATGATGCTCAGGTGATCCATCTGATCCTCAGGCTCTTTTAAGGTAATTTCTGTAAAGGATAACTCAGAGAACATGGCTCACTGAGCATGCCTTGCCTGCCCCTCCTTGTATTTCTCCTCTCTCTCTCCTCCCCCTGCCCTTTGGTGCCCCCCACCCCCAACACAAACACTTCCAGCTTCTTTTTGAAAAAAAAAAAATGGGGAAAAATCTTCCAATTCCCAGACTGATGTTTCCAGAGGACACCAATCAACAGAGTCCAGTAGCTCCTGTGTACTTTGGACAGCACACGGATCCTTCATCATGTCCACACCCCATTGCACACAGTTCATTCCTAGAATATGTCTGGTCACTGAGGCATTTGAGCTTGTGACCTCTTGACTATATTATCCTTGTTTTAGACTTTTCCTCCTAGTATTTTCTCTCCCTGGAGATTGAACCCAGGGCCTCATGCATGCAGAGCACATGCTCTACCATTGAGCTCCATCCTAAACCTTCCTTTATAAATGTTGCTCTGCTGTCATTAGATCCTATTTGGACATTCCCATGCAAAAATTATTATTATTTTTTTACATTAAGTTTGTGACCCCTGAATCAGCAAGAGTTTAGCTAAAGTGTATTATTCCAACTATAACAAAAACATATCACTCAGGGTTTCCTGCTGCCTGTAATTGATTTCCACAGTTTTTACATTGTTAGCTTTCATTTTGCTTCTAGGGCCTTTTTCAGTGGTTCTCAATTATTTTTCAGCTCCTCTTAGTGTAGTTTTGATCCTCCTAAGTATATTCCTTTGCATTGACTCTTCAAATGTTTATTCTCTTGTTCCATTTATTCAATATGTCAGAGACTTTTTTGTTGGTCTGAGAAGACAAATTAATGTGATTTCAGCATAATGTCCTTGAGAGTAAAGTGCCTCAGACTGTGAGATGAACTAGCACTTAGCAGAGGTACAATACTGGTTGCTGTGAGCACGTACAAATGTCCTTACAAAACATTTGGGTTATTAATGGAGACACCAAGAGTGAGAAGGTCTGAATTTTCTCTTGTGAACACTAATTTTCTCATTTTGATGGCTTTAACTTTCTCTTCTATAAGAAGAATGCTTCTGGCTGCAAGTAATTGAAGGCCAGACTCACACTGGCTTAGGCAATGAAGGAAATTTACTAGCTCAGAAGGCTGGGAAGTATGAGGGAGGTCAGGTTTCAGGAATAATTAGGTCAGGGTTCCAGCTCTACTGATCTTTTGAATTTCTCCACTCTGTGTTCTGGTCTATGTCTTAGTCCATTTTCTGTTGGCTATTTCTGAATGCCCGAGTCTGGGTAATTTGCAAAGAATAGTCTTTTATGTAGTTAGTGATCTGGAAGGCTGGGAAGACCAGGATCCTGGTACCTGATGAGGGCCTTCTTGCTGCATCATAACCTGGCAGAGTATATCACAGGGTGAAACAGAGCAAGTAAGCCAGAGAGAGCTTACTATTATAACAAACCACTCCCTCAATAACCCATTAATTCATGGATAAATTATTCCTTCCATGAGCCCCTAAGAACTCGTCATCTCCAGAGGTCACAGTTCCAAACAGCACTAGCATAGGAATTGGGGAATTAAATTTCCAGCATTTGGAATTTTAGGGATGCATTCAAACCAAAGAAATCTACCTCATTTTTAGCCCGGCTTCCTTCGTAATAAACAAACAGTAACTGAAGTGGTCCCATGTATAATGACTTCCAGAGAAAAAGGGAACATTTCTTCTTTGGCAATGAGAAATTTCTTAGAAATACTCATAAAATTCTGCTTATTTTCTTCGGGCCAGCATGGGGTCATTTGCCCATCCTTGAATGATTAGTTGTGTCCAAGGTAACAAGATGAAGACTTATGATTAGCTCATGAAAATTTCAAGGCTAAAAGTTGTGGGGTAGGGAAAACGATTATCATGAAGGATGGGTAGAAAACTGGACCAAGATCCCATCTTCACTACTTATACATTGAGGTAAGGCCTTCATTAATTATGATAATCTCACTTGTTCTTTCACATACAGAGAAAAACATTTTGTACGATAGCCCTTCCTCTTTTCTTTTTCCATGTGGCTAATGCTTAAAAGTAAAAGAATAAGAAAAACAGTCTCAGTAAAATTAACTTCTTAATCAGCTAAGGCTGCCTTAATAAAATACAGACTTAAAAGGCTTAAATTTATTTTTTTATAGTTCTGGAGGCTGGAAGCCCTAAACCAAGGTAAAGGCTGATTCAGTTCTCTGATGAGGTCCCTCTCACTAGGTCATAAAGTCATCTCACTCGTCCTCATGTGGGAAATAGGAGAGGCAGATATCTGTCTTCCTCTTTGTGTAACCCTATTGGATTAAGACTTCATCCTTAGGGTCTCATTTCCTAAAACTTTCTCCAGATACTATCACACTGGGGGGCAGGGCTTCAAACATGAATGTGGGTCGAGGCGGGTAACAATTCAGTTCATAGCAGTATCCAAGTGTTAATCATGGCCTAGGTATTTTTAAAGCATCATTTCACACTCATCTTGGTCCATCTATTGTGAGAGTTTGTGGGAGGGGATGAAATGCAAAAGGAACATATTTGGTCTCTGTCTTCAGGAGCTTCTGGTCTCCCCAGGGAGGCAAGACCAATAAATCATAAACCAAATAAACACTGTGGAGGTAGAATAGAAGCTGGGGGAACTCCAGGGATCAGTGAGGATTGGAGTGAACAAAAAGCCTTTATGGAAGAGTTGGTGCTTAAACTGCAATTTCAAACTGGATGCAAGAGAGTAAGAAGGATGAGACAGGATACAAACCTAGACCAGAATGGTGCTAATGGAAGTGGAGGGAAAGGTCCAGTCACCATAGTGGTCTTCACTAAGAGGACTTCATAACTCGGGCAATGTGGATGAGGAGAGTGGTTCATGAACAGAGATCAGAAATTCCAGACAGTGGAAGGGGTATACATGAGGAGGGAGGAAGAGTTTATTCTAGAAATATTTGTTTTGAGCAACTAGACAATTTACCAAATAAAGCATCTATAATATCATTGAGAATAAGAGAAAGGAGATGAGAAAAAAGTGGGTTGGAGATGATGGTTGTTTGAGTCATCATAGGGGTTGTTAATTGAGGCTGAGGGAATGAATGATCTTCTGAGAAAATATAAAGAAATGTGTGTAAAAAAAAGTACTAAGTAGACATCACCGTCACCCTGAAAGAGCTGTCAATAGTGAATGGCACTGTAGTGCAGGCCAGTGAAAATGTAGTGAACTCGGTTCTGATCTTCTCAGGGGATGTATACACCTTGTTCAGTGCTACATAATATGAATGTTTGCTGGTTGGCTTGCTTATAGAATGAGTGAAAATTAGAACTCTAAAGTCCAAAACGCCTAATGTGCATCAGGGATGTTTTGAAGTTAAACCAGCTTTTCCACTTCCATTTTAATTGAGTGTTTTGAGCAACTGTATTACTCACACACTAGAGAACTTCATGAGTTGAAGTACTGCTCCCTGCAATGGAGGGGTTAATTAGTTCAGTTTTCAGAGGCATCATCTGATTGTCAGATCATCCAGGTACATTTGCTCAGGCATTCCTAATGGGCAAGGAGCCTGGGAAAGCACCGTCCCGTGACCTGGTTTTCTCCTTGCAATTGGGTCCTCTCTCCTGGTTCTACCTTGGCCTCTCCTCTCTTTGGCAGGTCTGCTCTCACTGACCTTTCTCTCTGAACCAACAGCTGCTGCTGACAGTCCAGCCCTCTGTGAAGTTTACCTCTGTGAAGGCCATGTGCAGTGGGCTGCCTTTAAATTTCCTATTCCCACTTGCACATCCCTTGGGAGCGCAGGGCTGCTCACAATTGAACCCCATATTTTAGATCCTCTTCTCTTCACTAACTATATTTACCATTCTAGTGTCTGGTTCTCATTGACTGCTGTTGTGGAGGCACGAGACTGAAGCTAACAGGCCAGGGGGCTCTCCGAAGACAAACCTTAGGTCAGATAAAGGGTTAATTAATAATATGTATGTAGATCCATGTTCAAATAATCTTAGATGTGACTCACTTCTAATTTGATGAATGTGTCGTTTGAGGTAGTTGCTCAATCCTTCTTGAGCATGGTTTCTCCATCTTAAAAAAAAAAACAAGGCTGGGAATGTGGCTCAGGCGGTAGCGCGCTCGCCTGGCATGCGTGCGGCCCGGGTTCGATCCTCAGCACCACATACCAACAAAGATGTTGTGTCCACCGAGAAATAAAAAATAAATATTAAAAAATTCTCTCTCTCTCTCTCTCTCTCTCCTCCTCTCTCTCAAAAAAAAAAAAAACCAGATATAATGTCAACCTTTGAAAGTCATGGTAAGGATTACTAAGGTAATGCACATAAAAAAAAGCCCTGTATCTTTTAGGAGCTTAATAGAATGGTATTTATATGACAGGCCAAAGAAAAATATATGTGTGCCATTTCTCTACTTCCCCAAATTACTCTACATTGGATTAGAAGAAAGGAGAGTAAAGAAGACAAACAATCTTTTCCTTAATTTAGGAATATATACTCCAGGTACTAACTGATCAGAGATTTTTGACTTCTATGATATTATTTTGTAAGCTAGTGCTTCAGTGTACTGAAGAATAGTACCTTAGAGAACTAAACGAGTTAATAGATTTTCCTTAAATTGGAGCAATTTTCTTCTCCATTATTGAATCAAGAAAGCTAACTGTCAAAGAGGTATAGAATAATGCAGATAATACCCTAAGGTAACAAAACTCTATTATGTTATATTCCATTAGAGCTGAGCCAAGGGTATTTTGGAAGAAAATTTCACTGTGAAATAAAGGGGAGATTGGTAGCAGAGTCATTATGCTACTTTTTTCTGCAGGTTTTTCTACTTTGTCCCTGGTAGTGTTGTCTCAATGGAACTATCCCAGGTTCCCTGTTTCCCCTTGAAAGAATCTAATGTTAACCTTAAGTTGGGGATTATCATAGAAGTAAATAATATTAAGTGAACAGTTAATTATTCAACCTTACTTCAAAGGAACGTTTCAGTTTACCTTATTATTTTCCTTGCTTTTTTTATGCAAGGCTGAGTCACAAGTACTTTCACCATAAATAAGTAGGCAGGTGACTTTGCAGCTGCTGCTGAGGACTAAGCCAACTCTTCCAAAGTTTTACTCTCTTGTGACTCCTATATCAACTAAGATTCAAATGCTTGGTTTTTTTTTTTTTTTTTTTTACAAATTAATGTTTCTTGTCATGAATTTTATAAAACCAAATTCATTCTTTATTCGCTAGTAATGTCTTGGACAAGTTTAAATATATATGTATATGTTTTTTTAAGTTGGCATATAATAATTGCACATATTTATGGAGTACAGTGTGACATTTCAATACTTTTTTTTTTTTTTTAAAGAGAGAGTGAGAGAGGGGGACAGAGAGAGAGAGAATTTTAACATTTATTTATTTTTTCTTAGTTCTCGGCGGACACAACATCTTTGTTGGTATGTGGTGCTGCTGAGGATCGAACCCGGGCCGCACGCATGCTAGGCGAGCGCGCTACCGCTTGAGCCACATCCCCAGCCCTCAATACATGTTGTATTGAACATGTATTGAAATGTCACACTGTACTCATAAATATGATCAGATCAGATCAGGGTAATTAGTATACTCATTACCTCAAACATATAATTTTTTAGTGTTTGAAACATTCAAAATTCTGGCTACTAGCTATTTTGAATAATTGATTGTTGTCAACCATAGTCTATTGTGCTATAGAACATTAGAAGTTATTGAAAAATTTTTTCTCCCTTATATCTTGGCTTTAAGAATATATATTAAGTAAGTATATATATATACTTACTTAATACTGGAAAAAATATAAGTAACCTCATATTATAAATGGGAATTCCAATTATCTTAAGAAAAGGAATTATGCCTAATTAACCAAACTAACACCAAATTACATAGTTTGTAACAATTTAAAAGAAAGGTCTCTCCTGATTTTTATACCCCCAGAAAAGGTTTAGAATATTTTGCTAGAAGAAATTTCACAGGTTGTGGAAAACTCTCATTTGTATTGATAAGAAGGAAGAACTGATGTCCAGAGAGTTTACTGATGTGTGCTGTGTGATTAGATGGAGAGGTAGACTGGGATAGGAATTTTTTAATTCCTGACTCAGTGTATTTTCCAAAGCACTGTGGTTACTGGATAATGTTTTGGCCAACTTAAAAAGAACATGGTGAGCTTCTACTATTTTGAAATAAGGTGATGGCCTACATAGTAGTATAAATTACTTCCTAGGGTAGAATTAAGTTGTATAAATTTTAAGCTACAGATCAGTTAAAATAGAGGGAAATCATCCATTTTACAATAATATGAAATGTTAAAGTTCTACCCAAAGTTGTGGCAATTTAGTCAAATTATATCAGGCACTCTAAGTAGAAAGATTGCAGGACGGAGCCCCAAAGACTTTGTTTTATAGTAAGGAAATAGGAAATGGGGCCCCAGAGAACATAAATGACTTGGTCAAGTTCATTGAGCAAATTAGTGTATTTGGACCAGAACTTAGTTTTCTCATCTCACATTTTGTGTGCTTACCCACCACAGTACCTGCATCAGGCCAATTAAAAAAAAAATAGGGAATGGTGGTGGGGGATTCCTTTCACCTATTCTGATTTTACAGTTTAGCACTGAATTTGCCCTATATAAGTGAGAAATAGCTAACTGTATGTATTCTAAATAGGCAGCTTTTCCTTATGGATTCGACACAGTGGCCATATGTGTTTTGGAGGGAAGAGGATTGTTTGGGTTACATTGTGTTTTCAAAAAGATACGTTAGAACCAGGTTGGTGATATATGCCTGTAATCCAATTTACTTGAGAGGCTGAAGCAGGAGGATCCAAAATTTGAGCTTAGTCTGGGTAATTTAGCAAGACCCTGTCTCAAAACTGAAAATAATTTTAAGGATTGGGGATGTGGTTCAGTGGTAGAATAGCCCTGGGTTTAATTCCCAGTACCTCTAAACATCAAAAACAAAAGCAAAAAAAGTTTCTCTCTCATATATTGCAATATATATTATATAAATTATATATTATTAAATATATAATTTATAATATATAACTTGTATAATTTTATAATTTTACTTAAAATATAATTTATAATATATAATTTATATATAAACACAAATACATATAAATATCATATAAAATATAAATTATATATTATATATATTTTATATGACATATGACTATATATTATATTATATATATATATATATATATTATATTTAACACCCAAATATCTCAGAATGGGATCTTATTTGGAAATGTGACCTTATTTGGAAATAAATGTTCACTGAATATGTAATTGCTTCTTATGAGGTCATACTGGAGTAGGGTGACCCTTCATCTAATGTACTGGTGTCCTTTCAAGAAGAGACACAACAGAATGTCATATGGAGAGACAGAGACACACAGGGAAAAGATGGCCATGAGACAAAGGAGGCAGAGACTGGAATTTTTTGCAACTTCACGCCAAGGAATGCCAGATTTCCATCACTACCAGAAGCTGGAAGAGGCAAGGAAAGATTTTCTCTTCATGTTTCAGAAAGATAAATGTCCTTACCAACATCTTGATTTTGGGACTCTGGTCTCCAGAACTGTGATATGAATACATTTCTATTGTTTTAAACCAGCTCCTTTGTGGTGCTTTGTTTCAGCAGTCTTTGTAAGTAGGAAATTAACCTGGGGGCAGTGAAAGAAGAGACTTTATAAGGAATTTTCTTGCTCAGTCTGCTGAAACAAGGAAGTCGGCTCCAGATATAAAAGCTCAACAGCCTGAGGCATTTGACCAGTGCTTCTCTATACAGCATGTATTCCTGTGGCAGCTCCTCACAAAGATTTTCTAGAGTTGGCTCTCCAGATTGGGGGGAGGCCAGAGGGAGGGGAACATTTTCTCCTCTGTCCCTGTAATTTTGGAATTAACAAACTGGAGAAGAAAAAAATGTGCTTTTGTTCTTTTCAATTCTGTGTTATGTTCTTGTTGGCAACGAGCAAACAGTTTGCATGATGCATGTGCTGTATCATAGCTTCCTGTTATTATTCTAAACATATTGAATACTACTTTTTGGGATTTTGAGTTGTCCAGCTGTCTAGATTACAAAAGTATGCTTTGCATTAAGGAGGTGGAAATGTGGATTTCCTTAATAGAATAAGCTAGAAACTGGCTGTTTATTCTGTCAATTTGTATTTCTATCATTATTTTAGTTAATTCATTTGATAAAAATTATCTGTTAAGTACAAATTCACATACACATATATATGTATTTACATTATATATATGTATTTACATTACCACAAATGTAAATATATATACTACACACACATATACATGTTAACAGATATGTACATGTTAACACATGTGTGTGTGTGTGTGTATGTGTGTGTATCTATCTATCTATCTATAAATATATAAATATTTACATTTTGGGCACCAGGATTGAACTCAGAGGTGCTCTAACCATTAAGGAACACCACCTCACAGCCCTTTTATTAAATTTTGCAACAGGGTCTTGCTAAATTGCCCAGGCAGGCTTTGAACTTGCAATCCTCTTGCATTAGTGTCCCGAGTAGCTGGGATTATAGGTGTGCACGTAGCACCCAGCTAAATTCCTATATTCTGTAAGGATCAGACTTCTTTTGGCAAAAACATCACATCTTCTAAAATAATCACAGTGTAAAACTTTGACTCTTAGTATTTGTATCATCACTAGATCTATGAGTTGGTAAAATAAACATTTTATAAAGTTAAAAATTAAGACACTGGGCTGGGGTTTTGGCTCAGTGGCAGAGCGTTTGCCTAGCATGTGTGAGGTACTGGGTTCAATTCTCAGCACCACATATAAATAAATAAAATTAATATTTAAGAAAAGTAAATACTATTTAAAAAAATTAAGACAGTTTATTTGAATCTCTCACATTCTTCAGTTCACTGCTGAGACTGTTTTGTGCAACTAGTAAACAGACCTCTAAACTATATAAAATGATGTCCTGATTATCTTAACTTTATTAATGTTCCCAGAGACCTACCATTGACGGAAGTAACAATCATTCTGTTTGGATAAGAAATTGGTTATAAAAAACCTTGCATTTAGAAGTAGAATAAATCTGTTTCCAGTTAGAATTAGCCATGCTATACCAGAAATTCTTAATATGAATATCATATTTAATCTTGAATCATAGTAGGATATATATAGGTCACATTATATGTATATATGTTAAAAAGTAAGGATATATATATTATTATATAAAAAAGAATGTATGTATATATGGATGTGTATGTAACACATATTTTAAAAACATGTAAATACTAGATACTACTCCTAAACAATCTAATTTGTGGTGGTTGTTTTTTGCTCTGTATGACTAACTTGACATTACTTGTATAAGTTTGTGTCTATAAAACAGGTTTGAAAACGTTTTAACATTTCCCTTTACGTTTAGCTTTGTGCTGACCAATAATGATGCTGTGTTCATTCCCAGGTAGGCATACTTTTGAATTTTCAAACCATAAATTATCTTAAATTTGAAGTTGCTGTTCATATCATTATTTTTCTAACTTTTTTGGTAAAAGAGTGCAGATTGCATTTCTCAAAAATAAAAATAAATTTTCTTTTATACATAAAAATTTTCACGAGTTGAAACATTTTTTTCTCCTCTCTGTATTGATTTGAAAATCAGGTAGAAGGAAAGGCAAAATACTGCATTACTATCTTGCAAGTTTTAGAAAATGCTGATTGTTGACATAGGAATTTCAAAATTATAATTGCCTACTATCTCAAGGATTATGAAATTCTTGGAATCATTTGAGTAGGTAGATTTTGGTCAATATTCTGGGGTAGACCTTGATATTCTGCTTTCCTAAGGAGTTTTCAGGGCATGTTGTTCCTGGTTTAAACACTACTGGATATAGGAAGAAAGTATCGACCACTGTTCTTTTTGGAAATAGAAGTAAATTGGGAAATCCATTCTATATGGTATGAAACATGAACAGGTATCAACAAATCAGGATCTCCACAATTTGGGGATTTTCGGGATTCCAGATGGTATTTGTCTGTGGGCTGTAAGAACTGGGGTCCCTTTTTCTGGTCATTTAACATAAAAGCAGATATGAATAAGGGGTCAACACTAAAAAGTTAATCTTAACATAGATGAAAGACGAGAGTATGTCCCCAGAGCCCTATATGGATTCCTGGATCCAGATGTGTTTAAAATGTCATCCCTGAAATTATTAGTTTATACATTGTCTTACTGAAGCTAGTCTAAATTTCTTCCTCCTACAACAGAAGTTGTCATTAATATACTAAGTTCAGCCACTTAATAAATTATGACAAGTGGTTTGATAAGTATAGTTAATATAAAACAAAGATGAGATAACTCAGATGCCATTATGTTCCAATGCTAACTTAGAAGCTAAGTGGTGAATTTCCAAATGTTACAATGATATAGAGTATTATTTCCTTATAAATTAATATTTTTAAAAAGTAAACACTATAAGATGTACAAACTGGAGCTGGAGTTGTGGCTCAGCAGTAGAGTGCTCACTTAGCATGTTCCAGGTGCTGGGATTGATGCTCAGCACCACATAAAAATAAATAAAGGTATTGTGTAAAAATAAGAAGTCAACTTGTACATCTTTGTCAATGCCCCATCTAATTACTGAGCGCAGAACCTAGGTTTCCCTTTCTCATCCTGTAGTCACTTTTATTCCTTATTATACTAATACCTGTGTATATCATTTAGTTGAGTGAACAAGGCTGATAGCACCTCTGAAAAATTGATTATAAAAAAATACAAAACGTATGTGTAAATGTCTATTTGTAATATACTTTCTGTGAAAATACATTTGGAAGTATTGGGAGAATCCCACAGCAAGTTACATAAACAACTTCATAATTCGTGAATGCATGTAAAACACTGCAGACAATATCTGTTTCCCAAAACTTCAAGTTAGCAATCTCCATGAAATTCATTACTATTTTAAAAATTTAGAAAAATTGATTTTTTTCAACAGGTTGCTCTTTTGAAACAGTGACTGACAAGCATCATAGTGGGAGAAAATTAATATCTGAAAATAAAATCTCCTGGTTAGATTTGGTTCTTATTTAAGAATGAAAATTATGTACATACATCTTACACATTTTATAAAAAGCTTCTATAGTGTTATAAGTAAAACAATGATTAGTATAAAAATTCCTTTCAGTTCTTTCTTTAGCTCAGATATAGAAATAATTCTTAGAATAGCTGATATTAATAGTGTTTGCACGTATAGACGTATAGTGTTACTAAAACGATCAAGAGTCAAATAAATCTCCAAACAATTATACAAAAAAGAAAAAAAAAACACTTTTATTTTCCACAAGGAAGAGCAATAGGAAAAATTAAATCATTTCCCACATAGTTTTCTTAAAACAGAGCCTACAAGGACATATTCAGCACCAAATAAAAAAAGAAAAAAGAGAATTACAAACAGCCATAGAATATAATCTATAAAGCAAACATTTAATATTGCACTTTGTTTTGCTAACATTTTGGATTTTACTTTTCCCAATTGAAAAATCAGGAATCTATCTTGAATACTGGAATACAACTGTGAACCTCACATCTTATATTAGGAATTGACCAATATTTAGGGGGGAAAAAAAAAGTAATGCCTCTGAATGACAGGGAGACAAACTTTAATGGGAAAATAAAACTTTATTTGATAAAGCTTTATAAACTCAAAATTTTATCACATCTTGTGATCCTGTGCCAATTATCACAATATTGGTCATTCTTGCTTCTTGTGTTACTTGTGAGAGTACGTGGTAATAAGTATTCCAATGCTATGCATATCAACAATTGTTCCCTAGTCAGTCATACATAAGAGAGAAAACAAAAAGGATTTTCTGACAACCCCCTCCCCCCAAACAAAATGAAAACCACCAAATGCCCTTTATGCCAAATATTCCACTAGCTTCTTTTGAGGGGGACATTCACAAAATGATTTAACAACAGTAAAAAAATATTTCACCCCCATTTCCTTATTATCTAGTATTTGTTTGCTACGGGAGCCCAAACCCTTTAACCGAATCACTTAAAACGCGATTCATTTTTACACTGGGCTTTCTTCACCCTGTCAGCATTATTTCAAACATGAATTGTCTTCCATGTTTTCTTAAAGGCCACTTATGGAAAAGCCTATTTGTTTTGTATGAAGCTTTAAGACAGTATTTAACCAAGCACCAAGCCAGAGTTACTATTATTTTCAGCCACTTTATTAATTGTGGGGTTAAATGGTAAGATATATATACCCATTTCACACGTATGTTGCAATATGAGATGCTGATTTTCATGAAAAACATCACAGCTGAATTCCTTCTTTAAAAAAAATTCAGTACACTTAGTACCTCAGATTACGGTTTTAAATATTATCATGAATGCTGGTATATGTTATGATCCAACTGTAAATTACTTAATAAAACCTAGGATTTACTGATGTGATTGCTCTTTTCTCTCTATATACTCATCAGAATAACTTTTCATATTTAGCAAATTGTTTTTTAGATAATGGAAAAAAAAATCATCCCAGCAAACATTCTAGTGTTTTTAATTGTGAAGTTATACACTTTTAGAATAAACTTGGGTTTTTATACTGTCAACTTGACCAGGATAACAAATGTATAAATTGAACTCTAATCATATATATATATATATGTGTGTGTGTGTGTGTGTGTGTGTGAGATATATACACACACATATATATATCCTCATTAAAATACTTTGCATCGGCAAAAATGATTTCCAACATATGTGTTTTGGAGGTAATTAAGTAACTCTGTATAAAAATAAATGTACTTTTCCCTCCTCTCCCCAGTGGCTGGAAAATTTCCACTATTTTTAAAATAATAATAAAAATACTAATTTTTAAGAGCAACAGCCCTTAACTCTTTGCTGGTACCTGCCATACTGCCTTTCTATACTCCATTCTTAACTCTGCTAGTTTCTTCTTGTATGTAATGACAAAAAGGGGATGTGGGTGGGTTATCACTTTTGTGTATGTCCCGTTTCCAAATTTCCCTCTCCAAAAAGCCAACCAAATAAACAACAACAACAAAAAAAAACTCAACAGTGCAACAAAACACAAATAGCATTCCAACAGTTTGGCAAGTGATGCGTTCACCTGAGATTAAGTGATTTTAGGCAGTCAGTAACAAAATGCTGCTTTGCTGTAATAGTAGAAAGGCAACAAATTCTCAAAAGAAATCAAGAAGTTCTACAATCTTGACAGGTCTCTTATTAGCTTCCTCCTCTTATCTCTTTTTCCCCACATATCTGTTGCGTATCTACTACAGTAGGCTGCAAAACATACAGCAAAAAGGATTGGCTTGAAGGCATTTGATGTTTGTAAATAAATCCACAATAGGATCCAAGCTGAAGAGGTGATACATGGTCAGCCTAGTAGGACAATTCTGAGCATGTGCATACGCAGGTAAAGTCCAGGCTATATTAAATAAAAAAAAAAAAAAAGTCAGTGCGTTTTTTCATGTTAAAGTTTTTTTTCAAAGCTTTCTTTTGTTCCTTGTTGTGCAGACCACAACAAGTTTTAAAAGAGTATCAAGAGTCTGGCTTAAATGGAAAAAAAAAAAGCTGTAGTGACACTGAACTGCACAATGTAAGCATTGAGCATGTGCAAATTTTCAAATCAAAAGAAGGAAATCATCCCTCTTTACAACATGGTGTCTTGACACGTATGACCATAGGCTAAAGATGACTGCTCTTAGTATGTGCCAGTTTTAAAGAAGAAAAGCTTAGATCTTCAAGCATATCGGAGCAGTCCCAGAATGTTGCTGTAGGCTTCTGAAGCATGATCACTCGTTGTTTCATGTATTTGCCATTTTTCTGGGCAAAAGCAATTCCACTTCCTCTGAAAACGTGTCTCCAAGATACTTCTCTGTCCTCAGCCGGAAGAGATACAGTTCGGAACCCACATCAACTTGATTTAACCAAGTGTTCCTTCAACGAGAGGGGCAGGATGGTCTATCATCTGAAGTCTGATCGGGATTTGGATCAATCTAGAAAACAATGGGAAACATTTACTGTTATTTGATGAGCTATCTTAAGTTCATTCTAAAAAAAGGAGGAGGCAGAATTTTATGAAGAATTAGTTACAAGCGAATTAGATTGTCATTCTTCTAAAATATTTCCCCGGACAGCCAGGAATCCTCAAATCAAGCCACAAATGACTGACTTGCCTAGTAAGACTGAAATGTCAGAATGAAAGTGTATTACCATGATCTGAACACATGGCAGAACATTTTTAGCATCTAAAGAAATTCTAATGCACTAGAATAATAGGATAGGAAAAAAAATACATCCAATTAAAAAGTTTGAAGAACAGATTCTGAATATCCTATTATCATTGAATGAAGAGGATCACTTATTACACCCAAAGGAAAATGACTCTTTCAATTAAGGCACTCAGAAAAAAAAAAGAGTACTAAGAGTAAAAACAATTCATGTCTAAATTTAAGAGTATAAAATATTATATAATATTTCATTATAAAACAATGGTGTGAACTCCAGTAATCCAAAGAACAAGCTAAGTCTTGTGATTTACAACATTATTTTGGATATCTAGACCAATCTTAGAGGTACTAAAAATGTGGACCATAGGCACATTTTCCCGTCATTTTGAAAAATCCTAAAATTGGATTTGTTCCTTACATCCTTCCCTTTATCCACTGTTCTTCCTATGTAACTGGACTCTCCCACCTTTTGGGGACCACTCACCCTCAAGAAACAGCCTAACAGTAACTTTTCTCTAAGAAGCCTCCCTAATTCTCAAGGCCCAAGAAGCTGCTCCTGAGTTGTTTATTCCTAACATTGCTGATATAATATTTGGTTCCAAGTTTTTTTTCTCACTATTCTATGAACTTATTCCCATTAAGCACAAAGCTTATTCATGTTCACTGCTTAACTGCCATCAAGATGAGGTAGATAAAAATAGTATACCAGTGTAGGAATTCTGTTTAAGTATTTTGAAATATACTACTTTACCCTATAACAAATGTCAAAATATACAAGAATTAAATTGTAGGAACATGAGGAGTAAGATAAATTCTCATATTCAATTAATGCTTGTAAAATGCCACTTTTTCTATTGATGCTTGAAATACAAAATTACCCCCAAAACAAAAAATGAATTCAATGAGGGTAAGATCATTATCTTATTTTTCCAAATAAAAAGTGAATAGTCATAAGTACTTCTGTGTCAAACTTAGTAAATTCAACAACCCTAATAACTTTTAATCTCCTGTTCTAAATTATTTGTTCTTTGATTATCATGATAATCAAAACCTATTTTTTAAACTCTGCAATACTAAATCCAGCCCATTTCATACTCAAGTTGATGCTCTTACCTCTGAATAAAGAGGTGGAGGCAAGAACCGAAACTCCTGGATATATGCAAACAGTGGTCCTTGAAGCGCTCTCTCAAAATCATCACAAGCACTCATAGGTGCAAGATTATTCCGCCTTTGTTCCTCTGTTACCACTTCTGCATAACTGGGTGGTGCTGAAGGAAAAAGATACACGCAATTCGAACAGCATGTTCTTATGCATGTCAAAATACACAGAATAGTAGGTATTAAAAAAGAATGTCAAAGCAAAATAATAATTTTTTGGTAATTAAAGCTAGGGAGACATCAGTTTAAATTTAACATTAGGGGTACATACATCTACTCTTTAAAGAAAGATTAAGATTTATCTAGGGTCATAAAATAACAAAAGCAAAATGAAGTTCTTACTACTATTACTACTACACACTATTACTACTACTAATCGGTTAAACTTAGATGGGCATTATTACCTTCAGGTCTTTCAGGAAGAGATAAACCAAGCCAGTTCATATTCATGCTACACTGACTGCTTACACTTGAGGTTCTGCTGCCAAATGGATGCAGAGGAATGGTACCGATGACAAGTGGCAAATTAAGAAACAAATCCATAGCTCCAGGAATATCCACGTATACCTAAATATTGAAAAGAGATATTAAGTTTAGAATAACAAATGTGATTTCACAAATAACCCAGTTTTAATATTATTAGAGGTTCCCGCTCCCTTTTCAGTTTTTCTACATATTTGTATGTATGAAATATAAAAATCAAATCCTAGGCCAGTAGTGGTGGTGCATGCCTAATATTCCTATCTATTTGAGGCAGAGGGATTACAAGTTTGAGGCTAACCAGAGCAACTTAGCTAGACTTTGTCTTAAAAAAATAAAAAAAAATTTAAAAAGGCTGGTATGGATACAGCTCAAAGGTAGATTGCCTCTGGGTTCAACACCCAATACTGCACACACGTGCACACAAAAAATCAAATCAAATTCTAGATCTAAGATAAAATTATTTCTACATAACTTTATAATTTTTTAAAAAAGCCCTCCTCTTAAAATCTAGACTTACCATTAGTGAATATTCCACACGAATTATACTACAATCGAGGATAGAGGGTGAAACTGGTGGAATTTTCAGCAACTTGCCATTCCACGTCTCTGTCTTTCCAGATGATAAGGATTCCCCACGCAAATTAGCCACAAGCTGTTTCACTTCCTTCATTTTCCCTTTGGCATAGAAGGCCTGTGTTTGGTAAATGGCTGCCTTTGGCACCACCATTCGGGAAGAGCAGTTCTCAATCTCAGCAAATATCTGAATTGATTCACCTAGAGAAAGAGGGAAAAAAAAAACCAACGTAATGTAGACTCAATGTTAGAAGGTTTAACATGGATGAAGAACTGTCCTTGGAGTAAGCAAGTAACTTAAAATTCATGAAAATGACTGACTCATTCACACAGTAGCTGTATGAAAGGGATTACTTTCTAATTTGTGAAAAGAAACTAGGTAAGTGCAATTTCTGTCATTTTACAGAATACTGATGTGATGTTTCTATTTGACACCAATACTATAAGTTTACACATAATAGCTAGGTGAAAAAAGATCACTTTCTGTGGGGATCAAGCTCATACATACCTGGGGTATAGCCCTTCCTTTCAATTTTGGCACTTAAGGATATTGGGCCTGAGGTACAGAACCAGCAACAGAGAGTCTTTTCTTTTGTGCCTGCTTGGGGTGACTGTAAGAAACAAATTGAGAAAAAAAATCAATGTATGAAATGGCAAAATAACAAAATATTTGAAAATATAATCCTAATTCTTGGAGAATTTAACAACTAATAGTGTCACTTTGTTATTGCTTTTTTTCCATGCACCCAAATGTACTTTTTTCTCTCCTGGCTTCTGCATATACCATTACTTTTGTCTTTAAACAAATTTCTATCAAATTAAATGAAAAAAGGGCAAAAGGCTTAATTAACATAGTATCCCATAGCTTTAGCCCATCTATTTACATATACAGTAATTTAAAACATCTAACCAAACAAAAAAACCCTTTCCAAATTTTATTTAAACTACCTTAAGGAAAAGCAGCACAGAAAGGAACTTGGTTATAATCCAAATGTTAACATCTTTCTTTGAGAATGTAAAAATCATATGCAAAAAAGGGGAAACTGCCCATTTTTAAGGATTATTCTTGTTTGCTTTAAAGATGTTATCATTTGCTAAAAACCAAAGTTTTTGAAGTCAAATTTGAATTAATCTCATAAAAATGCCATTAAAAGACTCATTTTAAGCAGGAATTAAGTTTTTTCAAGAAAGTGATAATTCCCCATCATTTGACAACTATCCCTAATTGGAATGATTCAATATAAGTACAAATTTTAGATTATGATATTTCCAATTATGTAATATTATAATTAATGACATCACTGTTCCTCTTCCACTAAAAATTATCCAGGGAACAGATTTATTTCATACAACATATTGGTCTTACTTCTAAATTTACTTTAAGTTATTATAGTATAAAAATATGAGCATATTCTTCATCAGTTTGTATCCTCTTGTATTTAAAAATATACATATGTATGAAATTTAAAAATGAAGTTATTTTAAAGTTATAAAAATTCCGTAGTTCAGGTGATCATTATTTAGTATTTATATGTCAAGACAAAGAATGAATAATTCAGTCAATTCTTACCAGTAATGAAGGAGTGTTGATATCTATATGCTCAAAGACTGTAAATTCCTTCTTTAATTTTACTGGTAGAAGCCAAGGCCTGTGCAATTCGGCTTTCACCCAATAGCGCACACTGCCATGTCGGCCTTCGAATGAGGTAGCAAGTGGTCTGTGCAGAATATAAAGTGAATATATTAATCTTATACCTCTTTCTAAGAATTATACAGTAGGTCAGAATAGAAGTGTTAATACATTGTACTGTTTATGTACCAATGAGGTATAAAATCCATGATTTAAAAAAATTTCCAAAGGGATAAGTCACTGGGGAAAAAAACTTTTATTTCCAAATAACAATGGATAATAGCTAAATATCATGGAAATTTCTGCCTTAAAAAGCCAGAAGAATAACAATCCCTTTAAACTAAAAAGAGGCTACTTTTAATGCTAGTGGCAAAATTATGAAAGTATGATAAACAATTCTTGCAAAGGTCAAGAGTTTAAAAATAAAGTTAAGAATGGCTTAACTATTTCTATTGAGCAATTCTAGACACTAAACATTCAGACCAAATTCCCTATAGTTCTCCATTTCTCATTAGCAAGAAATTATTTTACCTCTTTTTATAGCAACTCATTAAGGTCCAAGAAAATGCCTAGAATAGTCCTTATAGTTTCAAAAATTTCAGATTTCATAAGTCCACAGAAGTCTGAAAAACTGCTTTCACATAATATGTTCTAATTCTTCTTTATTTTCTAACTTTACTATCTAAGGTTTAAAAAAATTCATATCAAAATAAGGACTGTTTCTGAACTCTGCCAATTTTCAGGTTTTATTAAAAATACACAATATTTAATTATTTATAAGATAGAGTGTTAGCTTTGACTGGTAGATGCATTTCACTTTTTTTTTTTACATTTTAGACTATCACATTAACATATAATGGAGCAATAAAATACAGTATTTCTAAATTTTATACTTCATGCTGGTCTTCTAGAGTTTATGTTAAATGACTGGTTTACAAATAGAGTATTTAAATATAATAGTCTGAAAAACATTTATGAATGCTACATTTAACAACTCAAATACTAGAATTAAGAAAATACAGAATTATGTTCACCTGGCACTTGATAAACGCTTATGTAATCTAAATTTATCCTCCAGAATAATCAGTACAAGTGCCAGTTTTCAGGTTTTAAGCTCTGTTAAAAGGTGTTAATAAAAAAAAAAATAATAATCTTTCTCAATAATTTGTTATTAAAGTATACTAGATTCCAAGCTTTATATTAAAGTATTCTGATAGCTATTTCAAGTGCAGGTCATAATATCTTATGTGACCTTCTTAACAGCTCTCTGGATGGAAGCTAATGAATGTGTATATAAATATCACTACTGAAGTTAGGCTATTCCTTTTTATTTTTACCTTCCAAATTTACTGAACCTAGGGTCTCAACCACTCTGGGCAAGTGCTCTACATCCCCAGCCCTAAACCAAGTATTTATAAACTGCTTACTATTTGATTGGTATCTTCCATTCACTCTCATTAAATGGAATACTATTCATGTTTTAAAAACCTCACAAACATTGGTACAGAATACTAATAATTCTGCTTGCTTTCTATAATTTTGCCACAGACTAAAAAAATAGCTTCTTATGTTTAATATATTGTTTTCCTCTAGCCAGTTTTTGTAATGAAAAGGGTTTTTTTTAAAAATAAAAATAAATTAAAAATATTTAATTTTAAGACTGCTTTTGACAATGAATGTCTATAAAAAATGCCTATTACTTATAAATACTTACGTCTGTGGAAGCTCGAAGCTGAATGCATATTCATGTCTTCCTGAATGTATAGTATTGAAGCCTTCTTCGGAATTATCATCATCTAAAACAAAAAACGAAAGCTTATAATTAAATGTTTAACACAACTCAAGGTGGTACAACTTTAAAGATGCTCATAAGATAATTAAGGCCATAAGCTTTGGAATCTTGAGTTCTAATTCACTCCACTTCTCTGGATAAAATAAAAATCCTTCACTTTCATCTGTCCTGTTAAGGGGGATAATAAACAAATACTTGTACCCTATAGGCTTTTTTTTTTTTTTTTAAATGACCCAAACTGCAAAGCATCCTTGTCTAGTACAGCATATGCTAAACAATAGGTTCAAGTTTCAATCATAGTTACCTTTGTTGCCAACTGTTTTAAAATATTAAGACTATAATATATAAAATGAAAAAGACTGTTCATGTAAAATTTTAAAGTATGTCAGTTGGAGGGAATACTACTGACATTACAGAATGGAATATACATATCACAACTCCCAAACCACTAGAAAAGTATCAAAAATGTTGGAGTTTTAAAAAATGATTTTAATGCTGGTTTCATAGCTGAAAATAATTCCATATTGATCTAGACTGATCACAATACTCAACACTCATGTTGTCCTACTCCTAGCAATAGCTTAAATCTCATGTACACAAAGTATACTTTATTTCATCACAAAGGACAGGACTTAAAAAGATGCCTTCCAACAAGGAAACAAAATTGTTCAATATCCTTGAAAAATGAAGTATAATTAGGTACTTTCCAGTTGTTAGAATAAGGAATGACCTTTCATTTTATAATCAATTTCTTTAGGTCAAATGCATTATGTCTTAAGTGGCATGAAGAAATATATTACTGAAAAATGTGGGAGAGGTTTTCAATTATTAAAACAGTACTTTTAGCCTCGACTAGGTAATACAATTACACAAAGAATTTTCTGGATGGAGAAACCTTTATAATTAGCTACCAGAGCAAGGAAAAACTGGACTATTATTTAACTTTTCTTCACCAAAGTATTACATAGACACAAAAATGTGATGCTTCCCTTATATCAAAGGGATGGGAGGAAAAGCACCTACACATCGATTTTTCATCCGAAATCACTGGGACTCGCTTATGTCTACAGATTATTTCCCTTGTTCCCTGGGTAAATTCCCCTGAACAGATCTCAGCACTGAAAACTAGCTGGGGAGTTGGGGGTCTTTGAGATAACGTTCTCCGTGAAAGGCTCCCAAAGTTTGTCTTCCTCTGTCTTTCTTCCCTTCTTGCTTCCTTTTTGTGCCAGCTCAGCAGTCTCATTGAGGCGAGCCACGGCGGGCCGCGCCGTGGTAAACAAGTGCCTGGCTGTCAATCAAGAACTAGACCGGAGCAGGAGAGGACCGGCCTAAACCGGCGCGAGCAGATCCCAGCCGGCCCGCCCGCGCGCCTCCGCAGCACGCGCGCTCCGCTATACATACGGCATACGTCGCGCGGCGCTCGCGCCCGTGCCCGCGCAGCCTAGCTTGCTGGATAGGGGGCGGGGCGACTGCGGCGCGGCGCTTCCGCTTTACACGCCCCAGCCGGTGACCGGTTCGATCTGGCTTGGGCCACCCTGACACCTTTACAGTAAAGGCAAGGGAAAACTGGGTGGTGAAGGGGAGGGAGCCACGGTTTAGGGGAACAAAGGGATAAGGGGCAAGAGATATTCCCCTAAGGCCCTACACAGATTTCGATGTTTGAAATAGTTTCCCCTCTCCTGGACAGCCACTGACATCCCCCCCAGGTCAAATTAGGGTAGCCTGTTTGGGGACGGGACAGGTGTGCAAACACGCTTTGTTTGCGCTAAGAAGAGAAAACAAGCATTTACAGACCCATTTCACCCAGGAAAATGGGGTCTTGCTCTTTTTCCTAACCCAAGTCCCTCTTAACGGGGTTTTCAGCTAAAGTTGCGCCCAAGGCCATTTGGCACCTGTAAGGCCGGTGGGAGCTTCTGCATCTGAAATGTTAATCGTTTTTTTTTCGGGGGGTGGGGGGGTGTCCCAAGCAAGCTGCCATAAAGGACAACAGGACACAGTATGACATGAGCACCGGGCGCCAAAAGCAGCCCGAGAACGAAGGCGAACACGAGAGGAGGCGGCTGCTCTGGAGGGACCTTTACCGGCGCACGCCGGTTCCAAGCCTCGCCCCAGACACCGCGAGCCCACTCTCCCCACCCGCTTGTGCCCAATCCAATCAGCGCCTGGCATCGCCTTAGCAACAGGCTAACAAACCCGACTCCGCCTATCACTGGGAGACTGGGGCGGGTCTCAGTTACCAGGCTAGTTTGAGAGCTCCCAGTTTTAAGTCATTGAAACTATTCCTGGCTAAGATCATGTCCACGCGTTGCAGGGGTTGGGGGGCATCTCGTGGGGGTGCGGGGCAGATAGTTTTCTTTACCATGAAACCATTATGAAATTAGTAAAATTAAGTTTTTCCTACAAATCACTGTTCTATTTTTTTTTCCATTGCAAGTCTCAACTCCTTAAAAGAAAAATCTTTGTTTCTTCTCACCCATTTTATACAAGGCTGCAATTTCCAGAAAGGTTCAAACACAAACTCATGTGTCCACTTTTTAACAAATGCCAGGACTGTCATTAGGCATTTGCATTACTTATTGGTGTTATCCTTGTGAGATTAACTTGAAATTATTACAGGATGCAAAGTACCTTGTAACTATGAAAATTCTAAACTGAATTCACCTTTAAAATTTCACAATAATGCATTTAATGCTGTAAGCATCCTTCATTTCTCACTTGCCTTAGCACTCTACCAGGACATACATTTTTAATAAAATAAAGAAGGTAAAAATATGCCTCTCTCCTTTCTGTAAAATCGTCAAGACTTGAACTAAATGCTGCATTAAAAAAGAGAAGCACAAAAATTACATAACCAGTTTTAACATTATATTCTTCTTGGGCTAGGAATTAAGTCATCGCCACCACCTGACGCGTGTAACCAATCTGCTGAGAGCAGAAGAAGCGCCCCTCCTCACCACCCCCCAGAACTGGTCCGAAACAGGATTGAACCGCTTCTAACAAAGGGTGGAAACTTAGAAAAACAAGCTTAGAGTCTCCTATATTTCCACAATGTAACCATCTAAACAATAGATTGGAAATCTCAGGACCCCTTCTCCCTTTGACAACCCTTTATCTCCCTCTTATAACCAAAAATCAAATCCAACGTGCATATACTTTTCAATTCCATCTAACTGGCATGGGTTTCATTGAATGCACGTTCCGAAGTTAGACATGATGCTTGGAAAAGAAAATTACTGACCCTGAATGGCTTCGTATACTGACCTAATCCCTACTATAATGTCAGATACTATCCTTTAAAATGAGAATGCTTGGTGTAAATTTCTGAAGGAATTGGAGAGAATAGGGAAAAAAACACGTGGGGTGTTGATAACCATATGTCAAAATAAGCCAGGGCAACCCTTTATCAAAGAACAATGATCAAGTCTTTAAAAGTCTTTTGCATGTCAATATTGAAATGAAACACATCTACTGACCTTCTTAAAAATGTTATTTCACTTCTTCACTGAAGATCAGTTTTTAGATCTAAGGTTGTAAAGTAAAAGAAAAAAACAATCTAATATTGTGCTGCAGCTTTTTGCAATTCAATTGAAAACATATTAGTAAAATTATTGAACCGGATTTAAGCTGAATTTCTAAGTAAGATGCAAATGGATTACAAGTGCGTATGGCAGAGGCACAGACCAAGCTGGGTATAGAGGTAGTTGAATAAGTGCAGTTTGCAGTCACTTTGCAGATGCCTGCATGCATTACGGCTTAACACATGAAGAACGTCAAGGAGAATCAAAATCTTCCAACTTTGCTAATCTTTATCAAACTGCTGTTACGCTAAAAGAACCACATTAAATGAGAAAACCGAAAAGGTACTTTTCCCCAAAAAATTAGTCTAATGACTTACATAAAAACTTACCTCTTTCGTGCCCAATTAGGATGTCTTTATGGTTGAAATATTCTACTTCTTCAGTGTAATTCTGTGTATAGGCAGTATTGGAGCCGGCGTTTCTAGATTCAGTCCAGCGTACTTTCGCATGTCCTCTTGCATGAATTTTAAGAGATTTTACTCTGATTTCTCCAGTAACTTCTAAATTCACCCTTCCTGAGACAGTATCCCCACTAGAATACACAGGGACATTGCTGTCATTAAGACAGTCAAAGCTTATTGTCAAACTCTTCACCTTTCCCAGCACCATGATTATAACAAAATCTATAAAAATATAATGTAAGACAAAAAAAAAGTCAAGATCGCATATAAAATGTGATCTTCACTTAACACTGATCAATGTCTTTGCCATGCAAAAACCATGCAGGCAGGATCAGTGATTCTTCACAAATAGTTCATTGAGATTTCTTAAAAAGTCAGGGCAGCAGAGAGGCTGCTGCTCCGCGCTCCTGCTCGTCTCAGTGGTCTCCTTACAAAGACGGGCGGCTGGAGCCTGCCAGCTCACTTTAAGAGCAGCTTTGTGAAAAACAACCCCAGTGCGCACGCGCACGCCGCGGCTGCGGTCCGCCCTCCCTGCGCGCCCCCACCCGGGCCGGCACGCTCGCTCCCTGGCTCGCAAGCTCGCTCGCGGGTACAGTAGGTGCAGAGCTTGGCGAAGGAGACAGTGGCGCTGCCGGGAGGCAGAACCTGACTTCTCTTCATTGTGGGCTCCTATTGGTAGGCAGGCTACCGTAAACCCTCGACATGCTATCTGGAACCCTTTACCGAGCACACTCTAATAGAAAGATAATGGTGGAGCGGCCGGGAAGGGACTAGGGCTGGGTGGGGAACTGTTTGCACAGCCAAGTAAGGCTAAACTGCTGAGTGACCAGCCCGAAGCGTGCGTTACCGGCACTGCAGGGTTTTACCAGCTGCCTGGATCGGAGGAGGAAAAAGTGTTGTGTGAAGAGGGGTGGGGGAAGGGGAGAAACCGGTTGGGCAAGCGGCTGGTTGCTGAGTTTAAGCTAACGAATTTCAAAAGAAAACGTAATAAAAGCCAGGCAAATATTATTCATAGACAAGAGCATTCTTGACTAAGGTTTTTCCTTTTCTTAAAAACAACAATAACAACAGAACTTTGCAGGCAGGATCGAAATGAACTCAGCAGAGGCCAAAGAAGCCTTAAAACAGAATACTCCAAAAGAAGAGAAACTACAATCAGATCAATAGGCTTTGCTTTTTCTCTTAATTGCCTTCTCCATCCTCTAGATAGAAAATAAAACAAAGAAAACTTTGTTTCCATGATGACACCGGAGAAAAGGCTTGCCCACTTCCTCGAAGGAAGAAAAAAGTCCTTTTTTAAGATGCCACCTACGGTTTCATTTGCAGGGTATGACAATTACAACTCCTGTGCCCACGGGGAGTAAGAATAGAGTTCGGCCCCAAAATGTACCACCTTATAAGGGGCAGTATGACATGGTGGTTTAGCTGACATGTTTATAACAACACCGAACAGTCTTTGTTAGAAATTAGTGAAGCATATAGGATGGTTTTTAAGAAGTATGTCTTGGGATATAAATGAGACTCAGTTCTGTAAAACTTCATTTTCAGCGGAGAGCCTCGGATGGTTCAACATAGTGATTCTCATTCTACAAAAGATAGGTGCATTTCTCATTTCGTTGTAAATGTTTTGGTAAAAAATAGCAAGTGCCTTCCTCACATCGTATTGGATTCAGAGTATAAGGACATAAACTCAGATTACTGGCAATCAACATAACACATCATAAGAGAAATTTAGAAAGAAAAACTTACGAATCTCGAACTATATATTTGACCAAAAATGCTTTGGAAAAATATTAGTTGTCCATGTTTAAGCATTTTAGATTGTTCTGTATAGTATATTTGGATAGGTTGAGTCTGAGAGTCCCAATAAACTAAACTCATTGGTCCTGCTGTTTGTTTCAAAATAAACTAAATTTTATTTAATTTTAGTTGACAACTCATTATCCTAAATTCAACAGTATATCTAGAACATAAATAGGCAAACAGTAACTAGTAGGCAAGTCATTTATCTTTTGGTTCAGATTGGTATGGTTAAAATTTGAAGTTTAGTATTTATTTGGAAGAAATAGCCTTTTCCCTCTTGGTTGACACCTGGTGGAAAATCTAGGTAAGGTACCTGGGACCTCGTGCCAGCTTTGATAACATATACTGCTTGTGTTTTTTCTCCCCCTAGTGGTAAAAGTAGTGAATTTGCTAGAATGTCAGCTTTTCCTCAGCATATGGTCAATAATATTTATTAGGCTTTCAAATATTGAATAAGGAATAAAGTTAAAAGTACAGTACACAGTGAGTACATAAGTTCATTACCAAATACATGTTTAAGTTATGGAGAGCTACTTTACAATGCTGAATTCTTACTAATTTTTTTCAAAGTAAAATGTAACCTGTGTCAGAAAAAATAAGAATTAGTATTTAATTACACTAGAATTACTTTGATAAAAAACAACCTTAATCAATTTTGTAGTTTAGAATTACTTTGATAAAAACAACCTTAATAAATTTTGTAGTTTGGAAAATTGTTTTAAGAAATTAATCATGCCTATTACTGGATAATTCACTATTTTCTGTGCTTGAAGCTTTTGTCTTTCATACTTATTTTGATACTTTTTCTTTATTTTTTTCCTGTTTCTTCTAAAACATTTTAGTAACTGAAAAGTTGCCAAGAAAATTTTATCTGTTGTCATTTGCGTGTAAGATCCTATTTATTTACCCTCATTATCACCTTTCTTTACTTTAGATTTGGTCATGTATGACTCTCAAGTGTCTAAACTTGAGTTATTTCTACTTTGTTTTCCTCCCTGTGTTTATTCAAACAATGTAAGCCCAAGAAACAAACAATTCTGGCACCTCTAAATGCCTGTTGATCTTTTCATTTCTAAAATAACAAAAAATAACATTTGGGCCCAATTTTGAATGTTTTCTCTCATGATTTTAAAAAGTCCCCCTTTTCCAGACTCCCTCTCTAAAGATCTACCCTTTAGACAGCTGGAAATGCTGTGCTGTAGCCATTCTCTAGGGTTTCTCAGCTTGCTTCATTGGGCCCTCATTGTATTTTGTATTAAATTTAAACTATTCATCTTTACCACCAAGGCTCTTTCCTACTGCATCCCAGCCTACATTACATATGCTATCTCCTCCTACTCATCTGCTAATTCTCTGTACTCCTGTCAAGTACGTCTTCTGTCCCCTTTGTTAGCTAGTCTTGCTGTTGCCAGTGTGCAGTTACATGCTGCTTTTTGTGCCCAGAACAACATCCCACTACTATGCTATCTCTTTTTCCTTCTTCTCCTCCTTCCAGTAGATTCAGTTGGTTCAACTGAATAAAATTCCCACTGGACAGAATAATTAGCTTTTCTTCTACTTTTCATGGCTTCTTCTGAGCTTAATTAGAAATCACTTTTTATCGTAGTTTCTTGATTTTGAATCAAAACCCTACTTTTATGGTTGAAAGTTTGAAACCAATCTCAAGAACTCTGTCAAAAACTCACAAATGATCATTGCTGTCAAGATATATAGTATTGAGGCAATATGTCAAAATTACTGCCAAGTCTGGAGTTCTTTACGTATTATAATACTGAACGGTATCTACCTACCTACCTGCCTACTTACCTACATATATAGCAAGCCATCTCAACAAAAAGATTTGGTGTTTGGTTGTAAGAAAAATCATACCAGTAGACAGAACTTGTTTCTTAAAAAAAATATGAAATACAGAATTAATCTTTATTTTTTATTAGTACCTGACAGACATGAGTGCTGTTGAACTAAGGTTTTTGTTGTTTGTTTTTAAGTCCTAGTTCTGGACTTCACGATTTTGAAGCTCTGACATGAACCCTTTAACATCATCAGAATGCAAAAAATTTGACTTTGGCATGGAGGCTAAAAAAAATAAAATGTTCAATAAAATTAGCAAAATGAATAAGTTTTAAAAAAATATTTGGGAGTTAAATATGTGTTTGTTACATTCTTCATACTTAATAGACATTTAAATATGTTGTAGATTTTGTGATAATATCCAGACCAAATCTGTCCTCTATTTTATGCAACTAAGAAATAATAATTTGTGTGATTATGAGTACCAGATAATCTGTTCTTTCTGACTAAAATAAAATCACTCATATCTTTATATCTACCAAGATATATTACTGTTAATATTTGGTTATTTCCATCTAGATGTGTAACTAAAAAATAAAAAAGCATTGCCAATTAAACTATAACTATACTTCTTATGCCACAGAAGATGAGTGGGTGAGGTTCATTCATTGGGTTCAAGTAGTATCTGGCCTGTGGCCTGCAAGAAGAAACAGAAATGTTAAATTTCTTTTACTAACTATTTTGTGATTTTTCAACCAAGTACAACTTTATATGTTTTTATTTTTTTGATAGACATCCGGCTTTAGTGGCAAAGTATAAACAAAATGAACTAGTTCCCAGTTTTTGACATCAAAGTTGTATTTGGAACTGGGGGTGGTGTTGCACACCTGAAATCCTAGTGACTTTTGAGGCTAGGTCAGGAGTAGTGCCAAGTTCAAGGCCAGCCTTGGCAATTCAGCAGGATCCTGTCTCAAGATAAAGTAAAGTGAGCTGGGGACATAGCTCAGTGGTAGGGTGCCCCAGCATTCAATCTGAAAACAAAACAAAACAAAACAAAAAACATCATATTTGGCTAACTGCTACTTCATATTCAGTGTCTTACTTGGGAATATTACCCTTTGAGTCATCTGTATCTTCTGTTGATGAATAGGGGTTTATAAATTATATAATAAAGCCCCCAAACTTTTTAATTGCTGCCAATACCTTCTCAGTACTGTTTGATGGAAGTTTATTTTCAAGAGAATTGAAGTTTGTTTTCTAAAATTGTTTTATTTGCCATTTTAAATTAATATTTTTAGGTTACCATAATTTAAAAATTGTAAGAGAGGATTGCTCATTACCCATCCTTAACCATCTAGTGTTCATGTTAACTATATTTCCTGTTTGGGGGGAATTTTACTTGAGGACGTAGCTATGATTAAAAAATATATTTGCTAGGGAAGAGTTCTAAGGAGGAGAAGTGATTTAAGTTTAATTTCCTGAGAATCACAGCCTTCATAATTCCATGTTTCAAAGTTCCTTTTATTTTAGAGTCAGGAAACAGATTAGGTATAGCTAAATCTTAAAATCATGCATTTTATCTATGAATTGGTTGTATATTTGTTACTTTTGTAACATAAACATCTTTTTAAATTCATGTACAAACTGTCCACATCAATTCATTGCAATGGAAAATTCCTACTCAATTTCTAATTTTGTTAGGAAAAAAATGGATCTTTATTTAATTTACTTCTATGTGGTGCTCAGGATCAAACACAGTGCCTCACAAGTGCTAGGCAAGTGCTCTACCACTGAGCTACAACCCCAGCACATAATGTTTTTATAGTTGTGTAAAAATTTCAAATTATTTCACTGTAAAGAATCTGGCACAAAGGACTTTAATGCTTTGTTGTGTTGGACTTGAACACATGTGAAGACTTTTATGGACATGAGAGTACACATGCTGTCATAAAGATGCTCACTGCAAAATATCCAAAATGAACAACAAAATTAAATTTTTA